>NW_026067924.1:24385335-24389380 GCF_014885135.2 Alexandromys fortis | reverse complement strand
CCCTCGTCAGCCCAAAGAGCAATCAGGGTTCTCTGCCCTGTGGGAAGTCCAAGGACCACCCTCCTCCATCCAGGTCTCATAAGGTGAGCATCCAGACTGCCTAGGCTCCCACAAAGCCAATACGTGCAGTAGGCTCAAAAACCCATTGCCCATGTTCTTGAGGTCTCAGTAGCCCTCATTGTCCACTATGTTCAGTGAGACCTGTTTTAGCCCAGGCTTTTTCAGACCCAGGCCAGCTGGCCTTGGTGAGTTCCCGATAGAACATCCCCATTGTCTCAGTGTGTGGGTGCACCCCTCGCGGTCCTGAGTTCCTTGCTCCTGCTCTCTCTCCTTCTGCTCCTGATTTGGACCTTCAGATTCTCCATCACTTTTCATGTTATTTTTTTGAGACAGGATCTCTCCTTAAACCTGGAGCTCACAGATTACTAGACTGCTGGCCACTGAGATTTGATGATCCTCTGTCTCAGACCCTCACACAGGGATTATATACACGTGTCACAGTACCTGGTTTTTAACACGGAAACTGGGCATCTGAACTCAAGCCTTCACACCTGCACAGCAAATACTAAGGCCACCAAGCCACTTCCCCAGAACCCTTTTGTTACATTCTTTCCCACCTCCATCCCTCTTTGCCCCAGAAGTTAATATGATCACCTTGGCAAAGCAAACATTGTTCCTGTGTCAATGGATTCTGCATGCCACCTCTTTGAAAGACAAGGGTAAATGTTTGCAAATTAATGAAGCTGGTAAATCTGGGTATCCCCAGGCATTGAGATTGTTCAGAAAAGCAGGAGGCATTGAAGTTGGCATTCTGGACCACAACAGAGTCCAGGTAGGAAAGAGGCATTAGCAGGTTCAAATGAGGGATGATTAGCAGGACATTAGTACCTCAAAGGCCACAGCTGTGCCAATTTAGCTCTTAATTATGAAAATCCCTGGTGAATTAGTCGAGGTTCAAAGGGTTCCCACTCCTCAATATCCATCTTTTGCAACACAACACCCAAGGACTTCATGGTGTTGCAAAACATTATTTGAATCCATAGTACAGCATCTTTCAAATCTAAGAGTACATGGAAAGAGCATGCTACTTTCTAAAACTATTTTCTTTAAATAGCAAAGACCAACTGTGCCCATGCAAAACTGGAAGTATGCTTGAGTGAGTTTCTCAAAGTCCTTCCCACTGGCCTCTCTCTAATATCAACACAGTGATACTCTATCATGTCAACTCTCTTCCCAAGCATCTTGAGTGGGAGTCACTACTGACTAGCATCCATGAACTTGTGAAGGGCAACACACACACACACACACACACACACACACACACACACACACACACGAAACCAGACAAGATTGCTCCTGCTCCTGCTACAAAGGAGCCTTAAGGTAATGCCCAGGGGATGAGGATGTGGCTCAGTTGGGAAAGTCCTTGCCTAGCATGCACAAAGTCCTGGGTTCAACAAGAAGCAAAAACCAAGTGTGGGTCATACAATCCTATAATCTCAGCACTGGGGTAGTGGAAGCAGAAAATTGGAAATTCATGGTCATCCTCAGCTACTTAATGAGTTCAAGGTCAGCCTGGGCTATGTGAGATGAGACCCTGTCCTATAAAACAAAGAAGAGTAATCCATCGGGTCTCTTAAAATTACAAAGTATCATGGGAATACCCAGGCATCCCATGAAGCCCCTTGCTTCTAACTCTGGCAAGGTCAAGCCACTGCAAGCAAGTTGATTTCTCCCCTATTAAATGTGAAGCAGTGCTGATTTTGTACTTATGTGTATACCTGTGTGAGCATATGTTATGAGTTGCCCTTAGAAGCCAGAGGCAGCACCAGAAGCAGCTGGAGTTATGGGCAGTGGTAGCCCACTCCACCTGCATACTGGAAACCAAACTCATGTCTTCTACAATAGTAGTATGTTCTATTAACCACTAAGCCATCTCTCATCCCCACACTATTGTTTACAATCTCAACTAGGAGGGCTATATACCAACTATTCAGACTCTAGAGATGATTCACAAGTTTACTGCATTTAAAATCCATAATTTCCAGTCATTTACAGGAATGTTAGAATATGCATTTGAGAAGGAACTCAAGATGAAAAACTCTATTACTAAAAAGTTATAGGGCTGGTTAGATGGCTCTGCAGGAAAAGGTTTTTCCCACCAAGCTCAATGATCTGTGTTCTATCAATCTGACCCACACTGTAGAAGGAGAGAAATCATCACCAAAGCTGCTCTCTGACTACCATGCCCTTGCCATGGGTCACACACACACACACACACACACACACACACACACACACACACACACGCACACATGTGCATAAAAATAAATGGATAAAAATTAAGTTTAAAGTTAACATTATAGAACTGAAATCTCAGAATTTAGAATAGTTATGAGTACATAAGTGGAAAGGACACAATAATGAATGAAAATGTTAGGTCCATGGCTGTTGTTCAAACAGCTTAATTGGTTACAAGGCCATTTCACATGCTGCTCCAAGGCTAGGTTGTTAATGACCGCATATGTAGCAAGCATCTGGCCTTGTCATAGTAATATAGAGATAAGAAAGGGAAATATCACACAGGGCACAGGTGTTGAACATTAGGATCAGAGAGACCTCAGCTCTGCCTGCTAAACATCAGAACAACTCATGAATCATGAACAAGCTTGATGGTAACTCCTGAGAAAATCGTGGACTTGTAATGAGATCTCATGGGAATTTCGTGAAAAGGAGACACAGACAGAACCATTTATAGGGACACTACCTCAACTTGGGATCTGAAACCAGAGCCATTTTAGAAGCTCATGACCTGGGATCAGCCCTCTGAGAAAGAACAAACAGGAATAAGAGGGTCAGCTGGTTCGTCATGCTGTAGAGTTATCCGGATACCCAAGAGAGTCACCTTGCTGTAGAAGGGGCAATGATTATCATTTGTCTCAGAATGGGTCAGTGGATGACATAAAGAAACCAACAGAAGCTTAAGATTTAAGAACACTTGTTCTCACTAAGATCCTGGGTTCAGTACCCAACAACTAAGTGGTTTCTCACAAGCATCAATAGCTCCAGTCTAGGGGATCTGACCTTCGGGGGCACTGGGCACAGACATGGTACACATACATATGTGCAGGCAAAATATTCATGAACATAAATTAAATCTTCCTTTAAAAAGGATATTTTAGGAAGATAACTTGAGGAAGATATTTTAGGAAGATAACATGATGAATATGATCTACAATTATATATGTATATCATGTATGTATAGAATGTATATATAGTATGTATATATGTAAATGTAAGTGTATTACACTCATACATATTTTTAAAGGTCAATTGAGGACATTAAAGAAAAATTTATTGGGAATTCCTTCCTATGGCTGAGGGAGAAGGCTAGTATATCCACTGACTAAGATAGAAAACCAAATAAAAATAAACACTCAACACTTTCAGAGCCATGTTAATCTACTTAAGGGTGTGAGAATATCCGTGGCTTAGGTCGATGCTGACCTTTGGGTGAGATACCTGTGTTGTTCCTTTCTGACTTTGGCCGCCCCTGCCTCTGCCTCCCCACACCATAACACTGCTCGCTCAGTAGATAAGTAGGTCTATCAAGAACATGGCACCAGCTAGGCTGTGAGGACCAGCAACTCTGACACCTGGTCCCAGGAACGGCCACAGTAGGCATGTTGGGAAGGTGAGAAGTGTAGGGAGGCCCCGTGACTCCCGGGCCTGACTCCATCAATCCTCACTGAAATCACAGGAGACACACAGATGGCCTGCAGACTCAAAGGCAACCAGCAGCTGTTACATTCCTACACAGGAGGTCCACTCACAGGGCGTGGATTCCTTCCTGCTTAAGATGGCACACGAAGCCGGGCGGTGGTGGCGCACGCCTTTAATCCCAGCACTCGGGAGGCAGAGACAGGCGGATCTTTGTGAGTTTGAGGCCAGCCTGGTCTACAAGAGCTAGTTCCTGGACAGGCTCCATAGCTACAGAGAAACCCTGTCTCGAAAAACAAAAACAAAAAACAACAACAACAAAAAA
>NW_026067924.1:24371262-24383958 GCF_014885135.2 Alexandromys fortis | reverse complement strand
TCCTAGAGAAGCTAAATAAGAAGGAGAACCCAAAGAAAAACATATAAGCATCCTCCTGAATATTAACCTTCA
This sequence comes from Alexandromys fortis, assembly GCF_014885135.2. Taxonomy (NCBI): domain Eukaryota; kingdom Metazoa; phylum Chordata; class Mammalia; order Rodentia; family Cricetidae; genus Alexandromys; species Alexandromys fortis. The sequence continues at coordinate 24,383,886 of NW_026067924.1, read as the reverse complement.
TTAGGCAATGAAACAGAGACAGAGACCCACATTGGAGCACCGGACAGAAATCTCAAGGTCCAAATCAGGAGCAGAAGGAGAGAGAGCAGGAGCAAGGAACTCAGGACCGCGAGGGGTGCACCCACACACTGAGACAATGGGGATGTTCTATCGGGAACTCACCAAGGCCAGCTGGCCTGGGTCTGAAAAAGCCTGGGATAAAACTGGACTTGCTGAACATAGCAGACAATGAGGACTACTGAGACCTCAAGAACAATGGCAATGGGTTTTTGATCCTACTGCACAAACTGACTTTGTGGGAACCTAGGCAGTTTGGATGTTCACCTTACTAGACCTGGATGGAGGAGGGTGGTCCTTGGACTTCCCACAGGGCAGGGAGCCCTGATTGCTCTTTGGGCTGATGAGGGAGGGGGACTTGATTGGGGGAGGGGGAGGGAAATGGGAGGTGGTGGCGAGGAAGAGACAGAAATCTTTAATAAATAAATAAATTTTTAAAAAAAGATTATAAGTCACAGGGGAAAAAGAGTAAAAAATAATAATAACAGCAAATGTTAGTAAAAATATCAATATTTACATTAAATATGCATATTCTAAAAACTCTAGCCAGAATGAAGAGGACTTTTTTCAAATAGGAGTTTAAAAAAAAATATGTTCCAACTCTTCATCCCCTATAAGACACATCCCACAAACTGAAAGTCACAAAGAGACGTGTATAAAAATATATTTATAAAATGTACATGAAAATCAACTCTGAGAAGGCTGAAAAAGCTGCATCAGTATTATTCAGAGACAAATGGGTTCTAAGATAAGAAATTATGTCATGAAAATTATACAATTAAATGAAGAAAGAAAAGAAGAAAAGAGGGACGGGAAGGGATAAAGACAGGTATACCAGAAAGAAAATGAAACTGATTCTCCACATCATCATGCATAGTTGGAGGCCCAGGTAACACACATACACAAACCTAATACTCCTAACAAAGAAGATCAACATCAACACACATGTGCAGATCTGTGTGCACCTCATGGTGCATGTGCCTTCGGAGGCCAGAAAAGGACTCCAGATGCCCCACAGCTAGAGTTATGGGCATCTGTGAGTTGTCCAACACGGCTGTCAAGAAGTCAACTCTGGTCCTCAAGAAGAGCAACAAGCACTCTTAACCACTGAGCCATCTCTCCAGAACCACAAAATTCAAGTTTTATACTACTAATACAATGTGAGATAGAACTGGGAATAAAACATCATTCAAAACAGCATTGTTAGCTCAGTTAGGGCACCTAGGTGACTAACACAGACCATGTGCCTTTGGAGGATCTAACCATTAACAAGACTCTTTTGAGATAAGCTGGTGGGCTCTTTCTTTCACAATGCTTGCCAGCAAACAGCAAAAAGCTGTTTGACTTGATCCACTCAGTAATGCCAGGTTTTTATTGTAAACAAGATGCATCAATACATGAAAACCCATCATTCCACTTCTATCGAATTTAACATATCAGACATTGAGAAGAGGTGCTGGACACAGGGTCTGGACCAAACCACAAGAACACTCTAAATTTAGAACATGTCTACTGCTATGACTTGGGCCAAGTTTAAATGAAGCCCCTCACCAACACACCAAAGATTCATGTGCCGAAACTCTGAGGCACAGTATAGAGGAGAGGAGAGGAGAGGAGAGGAGAGGAGAGGAGAGGAGAGGAGAGGAGAGGAGAGGAGAGGAGAGGAGAGGAGAGGAGAGGAGAGGAGAGGAGAGGAGAGGAGAGGAGAGGAGAGGAGAGGAGAGGAGAGGAGAGGAGAGGAGAGGAAAGGAGAGTTGACAAGCTAGAGGACAGGGAATAATACAGAAACTAGGCATTGATCCAGAATTTGACATCTAAAATGCTGAGATGGGGCCACTATTGACTGGACTGAGGATCAGAGAAGGAATAATGTAGAGGATACCCTAGGCCTCGGAATAAGCAAGTCTCCATGGGATGATATCAGACACAATGAGACAATGCCTGTCTGGTTCAGAAGGAGATGTGACTGCCTCCCATGCTGAGATGCCAATAAGCTAGGTGATGCTAACTAAAGGGTAGGAAGAGACCAGAGGATCCCTGGAACTTACTGAGCAACTAGGTCCACTACATTGGTGAGCTGCAGAAACAGTGGGGAAAGCAGAGAGTAACTGGGGAAGACAACTGACCTCAGCCTCTGGGCTCCACACATGCACGTACACCCATGCATGTGCATGTGCACACAGATCTACACACAAGGAAGAAGAAGCAGGAAAATGCCGTAGGCAGGTAGACAACCACAGGAAAAGGGGAGGCGCACCATGTTCAAAGGAGCAAATTCAATAGTGAGGTCAAACGGGGTGAAGAAGGCAGAGACTGAGAGTTGGATGACAAGGATATCACCAGGCATAATTAGAAAAATTTTTTAGTAGAAGCAACATGAAAGGATTCTATTTCAGAAGTTCTAGAAAAGACGGGATTTTCTGTACCATGGCGATGACAGATGGGAGTGGCAATATAAGAAACTACCAGCTTTGGTGATACAAAAGAAAGTTAATATCAGGACAAGTGAGGAGGCTCAGTGGGTAAAGACACTTTCCAGCAAACGTAGCAACCTTAGCTCAGTGCCTGGGACACACACAGTTGAAAGAGAGAACCATAACAAATTGTCCTCTGACCTCAGCAGATGTGCCATTCACACCCATACACAAACACATAAATTGATAATTCTCTAAAAGACAGTTAGTAGTATCCTCCACTACAGTACCTAGCTATCTGATTTCCCCAAGCTAAGCCCAGTTTATATTCAGTTCATCCATATTGTACCCCAGTTTGTGTTTGAGGATGGCGAAAGAATGAAGCGCACCTCTGGGCCTGAGAGATGCCTGCTAGTTTAACCTCATTTCCTGGAGAAGCTAACTTTGACTCCTTCATAACCCAGTACCAGGCCACAGAGGTGAAAGGGGAGCAGCTCAGGTGATGTGCTAGCTGTGGGGGCCAGCCATGATAAATTAAGTATAGGCGGGTCACCCAAAGGAAGGTCTTTACTTCCAACCATTATCACCTGCCAGAGTAGAACTCTGGCTCTTGATAAATTTAATAAAAGTCCTGAGTCTCAGTAGTTTACTCTGAAGCAATACCTGGTAGCAGGAAAGAACCACAAGGTGAGATTACCCCACCCTCAACCCAGGGCAGACCATTTAAAGGAAATGCCTGACATTCCAACCACTGTAGACAGACCACCTGCCAGCGCACCTCACCAGGACACCCTAGACAAATGTCCTGAACCTCAGAGACCCCTCACCCCCACCTTTACTACTATAAAAGCCCAATTCTAATTGAGCTCAGGGTTCTCCAGTTATTCCAATACATTGGGCATGTGGGGAGACTGAATTTGCAAACTTGATTAAAATAAAGGCTCTTTGCTTTTACATATAGGACTCTTGGTTTCCTCGTTGGCTTGCGGGGATTGAGCAAATTTGGGCATATCACTAGCGACTGGATGAACCACCGGCATCTCTGCCCCAAGGCAACAGTGGCATCAGTATTGCCCTTAAGCATCCTGCTGCCTGGCCCTGTTCTGTTTCCTACACCTCCAACACTAACGAGCTTACACTGCTCCTATGGAAATGACACATATCCAATCAACTAGCAATGCCTTTTCATAGCACAGGTGACCCAAGGCTCAGCAGAGCTGCCTGAGAAGTGGGTACCTTTTGTTTTTCTTTCTTTGTAATGTTGAACTGGTACCCATCCAAGGGCCATCGGGAGAGTGCAAAGCCTCCTATGCCACATACATAAAGCTGGCTTTTAAAGCTGCCAGACCAAGACTTAGGAAAGTAACTGACCTTCGAAAAACACACAATGAAACACGGGGCATCTTTTTGCTGACTAATCATCCCTCCAAATGGAATTTTAGCTATTAAGCTCTCTGTGTGTTATCTTTCAAAAGAACTGAAAATTATATTTGCAGTAGAACACTCTGATCTGGTCCAGACACTCGTGGAAATCTGGTAGACAGCCAGAAAAGAGGAAAGTTAAGTAAATGAAAAAAGAGCAGAGAGGGAAGAGACAAGGAGGAGGGAGGGAAGAGTGGGACAGAGGGAGGGAAAAGCATATTTGGGGAAAAGGGGGAGGGCAGGGGGAGAGGAAATAGGAGGAAGAGAGGGAGAGAGACCAAGGAGCAGAAACAAAACCATTTTCTAGAATGATTTCAGCCAGTTAATGCTAAATTTCCCATAGGATTTCAGGCTCTATCTTCTACCAATTAATGCCCCAAAGAGGGACTGAAATTCCATCTCAGGGATGGTACATGAGACATAACATGCTAACTAGGTGTTCAAATACTTAGTTCCCACAAGAAGGTTCTTATTATTTGCTCAGCTTTCTGGGATGAAGTCCATGGCCTTGAGCATGCTAGGCAAGGGCTCTTCCTCTTAGCTAAATCCCTAGCTCTTGTCTTTAGTCCATAGTGTCTCCCAGACCCTGCTAACCTCACAAGAGCAACAGCCTCTTTTGTGAGGCATAGATCCATACACAAAAGCTGTAATTAACATCATAAACTCACATATGGTTTCCCAGGAGACATGGATGTCTGGGGTCAAGGTCATCTCAGACCTACTTGCTGTCAAAGTCTGACTCCTCATAGTGCCGTGGTCAAAGACTGGAGGGGATAAACAGCGGTTCTTTGTTTTCATCTGTTCTTTACTAATGCAGTATTCAGTGTGTGTTTTTTCTGCAGACTCTCATGAACTGTGTGCTTTTAAGCATATCTGAGTAGAACTGAAATGTTTAAGAATATTCTTAGAAATAATGGTAATACAGTCTTAGGGTTTCTATTGCTGCAACAAAACACCACGACCAAAAAGCAAGTAGGGAAGGAAAGGACTTATTTGGCTTATACATCCACATTGCTGTTCCTCACCAAAGGAAATCAGGACAGGAACTCAAACAGGACAGGAACATGGAAGCAAGAGCTGATGCAGAGACCATGGAGGGGTAGTGTTTATTGACCTGTTTTCTGGTTTTCTCAGTCCGCTTTCTTATAGAACCTGGACCTATCAGCCCTGGGGGTGGTACCTTCCCTCGTTGCCCCCACCATTGGACTGGGCCCTCTCACATTGATCCCTTATTAAGAAAATGCCTACAGTTAGTTTTATGGGGTTGTGGAATATTCCTTTACACTGTGTGAAGACATGTCACTGTTATTGGTTTAATTTAAAAAAGCCAAATGGCCAATAGCTAGGCAGGATTTTTGAGACAGGAAGAATGCTGGGAAAAGAAGGTGAGGTTGAAGCCGGGCGATGGTGGCGCACGCCTTTAATCCCAGCACTTGGGAGGCAGAGGCAGGCGGATCTCTGTGAGTTCGAGACCAGCCTGGTCTACAGAGCTAGTTCCAGGACAGGCTCCAAAGCCACAGAGAAACCCTGTCTCAAAAATCCAAAAAAAAAAAAAAAAGAAGGTGAGGTTGTCAACCAGACACAGAGCAGAGCAAACAAGATGGGCATTATGGAGATGAGGTAACAAAGCCATGAAAGTACATTAAAAATATTTACATTAATTTGTTACAAGAGCTAGTCAGAAACAAGCCTGAGCTATCAGCCAGACTTTCATAATCAATAGTAAGTCTCTGTATCATTACTGGGGAGCCAACAGTCCTGACAAAAAGTCTGACTACATTATGAAGACATTTTCTCAATTGTGGCTCCTTCCTCTCTGACAACTCTAGGTTGTATCAAATTGACATAAAACCATAAAACAAATACCACCACCAAGTTTCTGCATAGCTTGTGACTATTCTGAGTACTTGACCTCAGTTCACTTAGTTCACACAGGAGCTTGCTCTCAACAGATCCCTGCAACACAGATGAGTATTTTGTTGCTATAAGTCAAAATCAGACCTATCCCAAGTGTAGAATTGCCACTCGCCAGCAGAAATCCTTGGGTTACTTACACAATGGATGTTATGTAACCAAACATCATTCGTGCCAACCAAGGAGAGAATAAATGTGGCAGGAAATGCTCATTTACTGAGGAAATCACATTCCTTTCTTACCTGTTTTCAAGTGGGAATATGGAAAAACTCCTAGAATTTCATCTTCTCATACACTTGATAAAATTATAGGGAGAGTTCTTCATAGATGTGGAAGGAAGGAAGGAAGGAAGGAAGGAAGGAAGGAAGGAAGGAAGGAAGGAAGGAAGGAAGGAAGGAAGGAAGGAGACAGACAGGACTGGAGAGATAGTTCAGAGGTTAAGAGTGAGTACTACTTTTGCAAAGGATCTGTATTCGGTTCCCAGCACAGTCAGGCCTCTTACAACCACCCAGAATTCCAGCTCCAGGGAGGTCTAATGCCCCCTTCTGGACTCCACAGGCAACGGCACTCATATGTACACACACACACACATTTTAAAAATTAAATAAATCTTTTAAAAGAAAAATAAGCAAATATATAAAAAGCTGACATTTTTTATTTTAGTTCATTTTGTTTGTCTGTTCATTTGTCTGTTTTTGTTTTTTGAACCAGGTTCTCTCTATATATAGCCCTAGCTACCTGGAAGTCACTATGTAGACCAGAATGGCCTCAAACTCAGAAATCCATTTGCCTCTGCCTTCCTAGAACTGGGATTTAAAGTGTTTGCCACCACACCCAACAAGTGCTGAAATTTAACTGAAGACATCTTCATTCCAGTATCCAGTCTAAGCTCTGCTAAGGATAGATTCAATCCTTCCATCCTAATGATTTTTGTATTATTTCCTAAGCCTGGAACCACCAAGGTAATTTGTGGGTCAACTGTGAAGGATGTGATTAGCTGACTCTGTAGTGAGAAGATCAGTCTGTATGTGGCAGGGACACTGATCCCCAAGGCGGGAACTAGCAGTAGAGCAGATGCTGCAATACAGCAAGGCTTGCCACAGGTCACTCTACTCTCTCCGGCTCTCTGCACCTGTGGTCAGAAACCCTAGAATTGGAGAGTTACTAAATACCTTTTAGCATTCTTTGATCATAACACCAAGTCGCAACACTATGTTGTCGACTGCTATATTTGGACCATGAATGGTCCCTCTCAGGCTCCTGTTTTGATCACTTGTTTCCAGCCAGTGGCACTGTAAGTGCCTGTGACAAGGAGAAGAAGGTAGGTAAACTTGCTGGGAAGGAGAGTTTCAGTGGGAAAGGAGGGAATGAGAGGTCATGGGGGTAAAATAACTAAAATTCATTACATACATCTATGAAAACACCAAAGAATAAAAACCCAAAATTAATTTTGAAAACATCAGTGAAGACACTATCTGATTTGTGAGAGTCTCCCGAGCTTTTGGAAAGAGTCTTGGTAGCCCTCAGATGTATCAGAGTCAACATACTGCCGGAACCTGGAGTCTGACATCCCATCTTGTGAGACTAAGCTCTCAATACATATGATCTAGGCCACTCCAGGGTAAAGAGTGCAAAAATGAGTTACATCACAGGATGCATTATTGGTGTCCGTGGAAAAATAAATGCCAGATGTACTGAGACAGGCCTCTGTCTACCAGTATGTAAAGTGCTGTGTTGAATGTGTGAGAGACAATGGAAGAAAGGTTCTGCTTCCTGCTTCTCTTCTCAGCTCTAAAACAAACACTGGAGTAAACTGTTAAGTAGTCAGAACAGAGAGTGAGCTCAAACTTCAGCCTATGAGGACTCTGTTGCAAGGTAGGTGCTAGTGCAAACCTCCTCAGCTCTTCTTGGTTCTTTCTCTTCAGCAAGTCGACTCCCTTCCCTCAAAACTAAGCTTAGAATTGCAACAAAATACAGTAAAGCAGTTTCTTCATTTCTTCTGGAGCTCAGAAGATACAACCTTGAAAGTGCAAATATATATATACATGGCATTAGCGCTTCCTAGATTCGTTGTTTGAGTGCTTCTCATTTTAAAATACCCAACTGCAAATCAAGCATCATTGTTCACAGTCTCTCTTAAATGGAGTACTTCCAAAATGAAATATATACAAACTCTGGAGCTGAAGAGGCGGTTCAGTAGTTAGGAGTACTTGCTGCTCTTGCCAAGGACTTGAGTCTGGTTCCCAGCGTGCATCTCAGGTGACTCACAATGGCCTGTAACTCTAACTCTAGCTCCAGGGGACCTGATGCCCTCTTCCAGCCTCTGTATGCAGAGCACTCACCTACATATACACATAAGCAATCTTTAAAATGGGCATACACAATTATCTAACCAGCATCTATGTCCTAACTGCCAGTCAAAGATTAAGTCCTTTCATACAGAAATGAAGCAAATTATTCAGCCTTGATTTAATTCCATCCTGAAGAAATGCCATAATTTCTGCTGAAATTACTGCTTACCATTATGTATACTTATTCAGATATTAATACATACATGTACTAATTGCAAACATAGACTATGCCTATATTAACATAGTATAACAAAGCATATGTCTATATACACTGTGGGTTAACTTTAGAGTTGATTACTGTTGACATGTGTGCTTATGGTTTCAATGTACATGAATTAAATATACTCTAAATCTTCTCTGGTGAATATTTAAAGATATCTGTTGGTTGTTTAGTTTATGTTCCAAATGAACTAATTCTATAGTAATTTTATGTGTAATTATACTCACAATAACACTAAGAAGAAGGTGGAGAGAGGTCCCATGTATTCCATTACTTACACCTCACCAACATCCCCACTGCTCAAGACTCTTGTGTGCCTCCTGTTCACCCTATTAACTTCCAAGCAGCCCATGATCTATTTATTGTCCCCACAATTTTACCATTTCTAGCCTGTCATGTAGTTGGCGGCACACAAGGTGTAATCATTTTCAGACTGGCTTCTTTCACTTAGCAATGTGCACTGCAGGTTCTATCACATAGTCTCTCATTAATGGCTCATTTCTTTTTAGTGCTAAATCCTACCCCCACTGTATGGATGTGCCAGAGTTCATCTGTTCATCTGTTGAAAGACATGTTGACTGCTCCCAAGCATCTATTAGTATTCAAATGCAGGTATCTGGAGGGCCTTACATTTCAAGCCATTTTCCCATGATGGTGGTAACTGAATCCCATAGTGAAGGCATGTTAACTGGTGTAAAGGTGATACACAATTCCCCAACATGCCTGTTCTGTTTGTCTTCTCAGCAGAATGGAGAACAGTTCCCACTGCTCCACAGCTGCACTAGCATATAATGTCATTATCACTTGGGTTTGTTTCTTCTATTAGATCTTGGTTTTCTATTACAAACAAATTGGCATTGACATGTCTCTGCATGCTTTCATGATCACATATTGAACCAGCTGGTCCAGGACAAATATGTTTATAGGAGGGTCTTTAAGTGACTGTGGAGTATCCAGCCCTCTGAACATCTGTATCACATCCTCTCCATCACTGGGCTCAGAGGACATTGTGGGAGGGAAGATGGGGAGACTGTAGGAGTCAGAGTGTTGGGAGCAGTGCTATGAAGTGAAACCGTGTCTTCTAGACATGACAAGACATGATGAACTCACAGATGCTGTGGCTGCATGCACAAGACCTGTACAAGAGTAAGCAGGTCAATATTCCAGTGTGGCCAGGGCACGGGCTCAAGGGGCCAAGTCTCTAGCTGAGGGGATATTGCCATTTCATGGCTGCTGGATAAGGATAGTCAGTTTTTTTTCAGGAGCTATGGCCTCTGGCATGTGGTTGCCCACACTCTAGTGTATACAAGCTTCACACTCACATGTATACAAGCAGCACTAACTGAATTCAGAAGGTTACAAAAAGGAGAGCATGTGAAGGGAATGCAGTGAAGGTCAGGAAGAAAAGCAGGAGGGTGGAGATTGTCAAATACACTGTAAACATTTATCTCTCTCTCTCTCTCTCTCTCTCTCTCTCTCTCTCTCTCTCTCTCTCTCTTTCATTCTGTGTATGTGTGTGTACCATACTGCTTTCTAAAGACGTTTTATGGGTTCACAGTCCTATCAGAATGTATGGAGATTCCCATTGTCACCGCGTTAAACAGCCACCCTTGCAGGGACACATAGAACTCAGTACGACGTGGTTTTCCTTTTCTCATTGGTCACACCAAACACTACCAAACATTCTCAAAACATGAGGAAGCTGTGTGAGCTCCGTCTCTTAGAGAAATTTCAAATGCCTGAAGTATGGTTTTCTATTAGATTCTCTCTTTTCATTATGAATTCATGGAAGCCCTCTGTTTACTCTCCACAGTCAAATTCTCCTATTGTACGTGCACAATTTAAAACCGTTGTTCCCAACCTGAGCTTTGTCCTGCTGTTTTGCTCGTTACTTTTCTGTATGACAGGACCTGTTGGTATCCAGAAGGCTTTCCTTTTAATGCTGTGAAATAATAGTTTTGCTCTGATGTTTGTGATTCTTGGAACTTTTCATAAAAATCAGTTTTATTCAAGTATTAATTCACAAGCAGTAAACTTTACCCATATAATCACACAATCTGATGCATTTTCAGACTTTTCTACTATCATTTAGCTGCCAAATTTGCAAAGCACGATGCGTTTTTATAGAAGTAGATGTAATTTTATAGAAGAAACACATCTACTTATCTCTACAGCAAATTTTCATCTACCTCTCCCAACCCTTCATGTTCAACTGCTTTATCAACAGAGATACATTTGGGTCTTTGTTGTTGCTTTTGTTACTGCTGCTTGCTTGTTACTTCTGTCTTTTTATTTGAGGATTCTGTGTTGTACAGATTAATAAATCTGGAACAGGAGATGTCACTCTGTGTTGAAAACCATAACTAGGACACTGGAGGCCCTGAGTCATAGTACTCTAGTAATTATGGAAACAAATGAATAGTTCATTTTTGCTTACTACATAATATACCTTTGTCAGTTGATGTCAATTCTGGTTACTTTTAAATTTGAGGCTGTTATGTGTTAGGCCTAAACACACTAGTACAAGACTCTGAGTAGAAGCTGATAACTCTCAGATAGAGCAGATTACAGGGCTATATCATAAAAGCTTAATTTGATCAGCAATAACAAACTAGTTTTCGAAACTAGTTTTGTATTAAAATATAATTTCATAATCTTCATTTTCACACACCAATGTTTGTAGCTGAAATATTTTTATGAAAAAATGTTAGAAGTTATGCTAGCAAAGGATCTTAGCATTTTAAGCATAGATATTTTGTAATTATCTATTTTCGGAATTTTTCTGTAAAGCCTTTGAGTCTTTACATTATGTGTAAGTATGACAATAAGGAGTCATTCTTTATATCAAGAAGTAAATTAAATGTCACTCCAAGTGTGCTGCACTAAGTCCATAGTCAATCAGTACAGGATGAAACATTATTGTAGCCACAGATATATTTACTCAGCTCATGCTAAAGGTATTCAGTTAACTCTACAAAGCAGGAAGGCAATGTCTGTGTGTTATGGAGAGTATAGGAGAACCTTTTCAAAGCCAAATGAAGCGACGAGGTTTCATAATGAACAGATAAGTATTGTTGTGGGTCTAAAGGATGAAAGGCAATTAAAAATCAATATAAATATATTGATTTATATATATATGAGCATCTACTTCCTTCAAAAATATGTTAGTTCCTGAGATGAGGCAGGTAAGTGGTTGTCTCTGCCAGCAGGGTTCTTCATAAAGAAAGGGTATGCATGACAGATATAGGAAGGCTTTACAAAGGAAGTCCTGCTTAACAGCTGAATAAAAGAGCAGTTCACGTCCTTCAAGTGAAGTGTATGCAAGGGTGTGCTAGGAAGAGAGAAAAGTGGAGCATATTCAAAGGCACAGAGCTCTGTTTTGTTTTATAGGAAAACTGAACCAGGTCGTTTATACTTTGGGGGTGTAGAAGCATGTCTCAAAGCACCAAACCAGTATGCAGAGCATATGATATGCAATTCAAGAACTGTCCCCTGGTCCTTGTCTTTCGGTTAACACACGGAGACAGGGAGTCTGAAGGCCCACCATATCCTTCGATAGAGCACTTGGCAGTTGCTTGCTTCTACACCACACTCTATTTGTAATCTACACAACCAAATTCTATCCATTTGGTCCCTTTCAAATTTCAAAAACATTAAGTTATTAATTGCCATGCATCTAAAAGACCCATCAAACCCTATTCCTCCACTGTCATAATACTCAACTAACACTTCAAGTCTTTTCTCTCTTAGCTTTAAGATGGGATGAGAATTTTTAACTCACATGAAATCTCCTCTGCCATAATTTTGCATATTAGTCTTATAGCATTTGTTCCAGCTGCTTCTTTTGAAATGTAATACTTCCTACATATTAAACTAGACAGAGACACAGTATTTCGATGCTCCATATATGGCCACTACATTTTTTTTACAACTTATGAAACAGAATAGTTTCCTATTTTGTGTATGTGCTGGGGTATGGTGGGAATCTGGAAAGATACCTCAATGCTTGTCTTGCAAGCATGAGGACCTGGGTTCAGACCCCCAGGAGACAATAAGGAACTTGGGCAACAGCACATGTCTGCAATCCCAGAATTGCAGCCACTGGAGGAACCTTCCAGCTCATTGGACAGTCAGTCCAGGCCATCGGTGAGCTCCTGGTTCTGTGAGACCCTACACACATAAGAAGGAGGAGGAGGAGGAGGAGGAGGAGGAGGAGGAGGAGGAGGAGGAGGAGGCGGGGGGGGAG
>NW_026067924.1:24249650-24371006 GCF_014885135.2 Alexandromys fortis | reverse complement strand
AGGAGAAGGAGAAGGAGAAGGAGAAGGAGAAGGAGAAGGAGAAGGAGAAGGAGAAGGAGAAGGAGAAGGAGAAGGAGAAGGAGAAGGAGAAGGAGAAGGAGAAGGAGAAGGAGAAGGAGAAGGAGAAGGAGAAGAAGAAGAAGAAGAAGAAGAAGAAGAAGAAGAAGAAGAAGAAGAAGAAGAAGAAGAAGAAGAAGAAGAAGAAGAAATAGTAGCCACTGGAGAAAACAACTAACTTTGACCTCTGACCTCCACCTGCATGCACACACATGCCTTGCACATCCCTATACACATGTACAAGACAAACACATACACAGGCGAAATGTCTGAAATTCACATTTCAGTGCCCATTCATACAATTTTTAGGCTCACAGCCAGGCTCATCTATTTGCATACTGTCTACAGCTGCTTTGGGGCTAAATGTCAGAGTTGAGAAGAAAACATGACCCAAGACAACTAAAATATTTTCTCTCTGGCTCTTCCCAGAAAAGCTGCCAAGCCAGCTCTTTTGGCTGTTATGTATCTACCACAGCTAAGCCACACTCTCAGATCTAGAAAGGAAGGAGCACAAAGTCCCCCAGCACAACAGTACTCTTCTTCAAATTCAGGGCTTAGTATCAAAGACTGGCAGCTTCAGGATGTGGAGATAATACCAGCAGTAGTTTAGAGCTTCCCAAGACCGAGGTCCTGAGTTCAGGTCCCCATACCCCATGTGAATTCTGGGTAGGTGTGGCATCCTGGCTATAATTCCAGACTTTTTAAAAGCCAAAGATAGGAAATACCCAGAGCATGCTGTTTTATGAAGACTGTATTAGAAAACATACATTCAAAAAGCATGCATACATACGCATGCATGAAACACACGTGAGAAATGGAAAAGGGGGTGAGACTAGAAGCTTCTCTTTCCCCTACAAATATCTGTTCTCTGGTTTTGGGACAGATAAACTATCATCAAATACCCAGCCCCACCTGAGATTCTAGAAGGCTGTTCATTCCCAAAGGCCTTTAGCACCTATTGGGTAGAATCAAAGCTTAACAAATCATAACCTTCTTGGCCTCCAAAGCCCATACCATCAGGCAGAGACTGAACTAGTGCATGAGGTGGCAGGAATGCAACCCCACTGCTCACTTCACTTGCCAGAATGGCACCTGGGTATGCAGCAGACAGAATGGGTGCGTTAGAGCATCTGCCAGTCTTCTTCCAGAGCTCGGAGGAACTCCACTAGCAAGAGGAAACCCCAGGAGGTATCTGCTCCAGTCAGTCCCTTCTGCTCCATGCTTAGCTGAGATCTCCAGCAGATGATGGGCAAAAGTTATTTCTTCTAAAGTTTTCATTTCATTTCATTTTCTAGATCTTGCAAATAAAGCCTACAAGGAACCAGAGCAGCCATTTCTTCACCACCACAAAGATTCATTAAAACCTATGAAATTTCCTCAGAATTAATCTCAGCTTATAAGGTAATATACTGACATTGCATTTATAATCTAGAACTGCATAAAATGTTTCTGAGATGAAGAATTTCAATTATGTCATCTTATTCTACAATTATTCTTTTCAAACTGGGTAGCAGCATGAATGAGTGTTTAAATTCCCAGCAGGAATTATTCACCTATAACTTGTAGAAACACACAGTTTTATTCTAGCCCAATGTAATAATCTGTTCCCCCAATCAAATGTTACAAGTCTTCTGTTCCATCAAAATGCGATTTAAGCATGAAATCACTTACTCTAAATTTTCTTGGGTGTGTGCAACACATGTGTGTGTGTGATCAGAAGACAACATTGGACTGTCATTTCTCAGAAGCTAGCCACCTGACTTTCTGAAATAGGCGCTCTCCCTCTCTCTTTCTCTCTGGCCTAGAGTTCACCAAGTAGGCTAGGTTAGCCAGTCAGCAGGCTTCAGAGATCGGCCTGTCTCTGCCACCTCAGGAGTAGCACATGCCACCGTGGCCAGCTTTCTCCATGGGTTTGGGAATCAAGCTCACAAGTCAAGCACTTTATTACCTGTGCTATCTCCTCCGCCCTCGTGGAGATATTTCTCTCTCTCTCTCTCTCTCTCTCTCTCTCTCTCTCTCTCTCTCTCTCTCTCTCTCTCTCTCTCTCTCTCTCTCTCTCTCTCTCTGTCTCTCTCTGTCTCTCTCTCACGCACACACACACACACACACACACTGGATATTTTTTATTTCTCCTAAAATACATGTAACGAAACACAAGGATACTGGTAAGAAAAAGTGATTGTTGAAAAATTCACATTCTTTCCCTACCACGCTGGTCTTTCTTTTGTGTCCCCTCTGCACAAACAAAAATTCCCTAAAAGCAAAAATGAATAAGCAGAGCTACAATAACACTCGTATTTGTTTCCCTATAGCATGTTTTATTATTTCAATTAGATGTTAGAGGAAACATGCTGGGAGAGAAGCCTCTGAAGTTTAAGAAGTCTCACGAACCTGGTTTGTAAAGCCGACCTTTCTTACATCATCCAGCATTTATCTCATACTGACATTTTTATTATTCAAATTTTCCCACTTGAGAAAGAAGAGCGGTTCATCTGGACCAGAACAACTGTCATGCATCATTGATGCCCCATGCATTATTGATGGGGTGAATAATATCCTGAAATGAGAAGTCGCCAGAGATAAAGTTCTGCTTTTTCATATCCCATTATGGGAAGAAATACTTGTAATTAAAGGGATGCCAGAGAAACTATGAGAAATGGAAAGCTTTCTTTCTTTTTAAATTTATGTGTACGGGTGTTTTGCCTACTATATATGTATTGTAACACATGTGTACAGTGTCTGCAGAGGCCAAAACAGGAAGTCAGAGCTCAAGGAACTCAAGTTTTAGGTGGTTGTGAGCCACCATGTAGGTGCTAGAAATCAAACCCAAGTCCCCTTCAAGAACCACAAGTGTTCTTTACCATTGAACCACCTCTCCTGAACCCTGAGAAGAGCTCACTGGCACCTCTTAAAAGACAGATAAAAAATTAACAGTGATGTTTATGCATGCTGTGGACAAGGGCCAGTCTAAGCAACACAGAGTCTGTGACATCTTTAGATGCAAGGAATTTATAAGAACCCCTGGGTATTTGATCAAACTCTGTGAAAGGCACCTTTTGATTGGTTTAATAGAGCTATTAAACATCAGTCATGAGTAGTCTCTTCATATAATTCAAGTCAGCACCATTGGGGAATGTATATTTACCAAAGACACATTAGGTGAACTGCTTATTACTTAATGAAGTGCCTTGCAGATCACAAAGTCATGGTAAGTGACAAGAATAATGAAAAATGAGAACTGTCCCATTTCCCAGGCTGTGCCCCCCTATAAGCCACTCTGGTCAGAAGTGGGTTTTCTGATAGAATTGACTAGATCATCCGCAAAGCCAGGCAGGACAGGCCACATCCAGGGATGAAGCCTACACTCTACACACGATGTGTCCTTTTTAAAAGGTGTACCAAGGACAGGAGAGATGGCTCAGGCTGCAAAAACTCGAGGACCTCAGGTCCTAAGCACAGAAAGCTGGGCACAGAAGTGCACTTTTGCTTGTACCTTTGAGGCAGGGTCTTCCTCTGCAGCCTAGGCTTTCCTTGAACTCTCAGTGTGTGAACTCATTGCAATCTGGTCCCAGTATCCCAAGTACTAGGATTTCTAGTACAAACCACTACACAGGGCCATCCTACTTGTATTTTTAAAATACAATAGGGCCCTACACACATTGTGCATATCTGTAGCCCCAGCACTCAGGAGTGGCTGACCCAGGAAGATTAGTAGCATGCGGTAGCTAGCCTGGGTAGCAAATTATTCATCTCATGAATATTTTCAAATTTATTTGAATATGAGTAGGTAAATGTCTTTTTATGATTTAATTTCCTCTGTTGGGGTTATTAACCCCTTCAACCCATATGAAACTTAACATTTGACTATTTGAGATCTTGTCCTTTTTCAATAGATTAATTACTGGTTTTTCTACTGATTTCTTTCAAAGCTTTTGAAACTAACTAACCCCTCAGTTAACCTTACTGCTCCATCTTGCTGCTCTCCTGTGGTGATTTTGTTCTTCTTTCCCCACTTTTCTACTTAGTTGTTCATTTTCCTCACTTGGAAGAACATGTGAATTTAATGCTATAAATATTATCTTCACTGCTTCACTGCACCACACACATCCTAAGAATCCTGCTTTATCTTTCTATACAGGAAACATAATTCCGTATTCCTTTCATTTTGCTTCTCCTTCAACCCAAGATTTATTTCCTACTGTGCTTCTTAATTTTAAGGTATAGGGATCCTTTGTTCTGGGGGAGGGTGTGGTTGTGGACAAGGCTGCTCCTTCACATTGGTCAACTGTGCTCTCCAATATGTTCTTGTCACCAGATTGGGAAACAGTACGAACGTCATCTTTCCTTTGCATCTTCCTGTTTGCTCACTGATGCCATGTGTAAGAATACCAGTCACTGAGCTCACCTTATATGTTATATAGAGATGTGGAGACAGTGTTTTATACCCTATGTGACTCTGTTTTATGACAAAAAATAAACAAGATTTAAAAAACTATGATTGCCCGATAACTTATGGGATCTCCCTCATATTGTTATGCATGTGTATATGCAAGGATGCACTGGTACAGTCACATGTGTGCATGCGGAGGCAGGAGATCACCCTCCAGTGTTATTTCTAAGGAGCCATCTACCTTGCTTTTTCTGACATAGAGTCTTTCACTTCTTGGAACTAGCTGATGCTGCTAGGCTGGCCAGAAGTGATCCCCAGGTATCTGCCTGGCTCCATCTTTCCAGCCCTGAACTTTCAAGCAGTGACGACATGAACTCTGGAGACTTGAACTCACATCTCCACGCTGGCATAGTAAGCTCTCTAAGCTCTCAACTAAGCCTCTCCCCAACTGAGGTCTCTAAAAGTCTCCTCAAGGTTTACTTATGTGGCCAGCAGTTCAGTGGGGTATGTGCACATATGTGTAAGTGCCCGCAGAATCCAGAAGGGAGCATCCAGCCCTCTGGAGATGGGAGTTACAGGCAGTTGCAAGCCACCCAACAAAGGTACTGGTAACCAACTTCAACTGTCTTCAGCAGCCGAAAGCACTCTTAACCACAGAACCACCACTCCAGCCCCCAACTGAAATGTTAAAAATTGACTTCTGCCTCAGAGTTGCTGCCCAAAAATCAAAGCCCAACTTCTCACCTTTATAGAGGCAGAAATGAAATGCCAATTGTATAAGGAAAGCAGAGCAAACACCTGTCGTGTTAAACGAGAAATAACCAATCATGTCATAAAGGTAAACATTTCTGTTTTCTACAGGAAAATCTACGTTGATGTTTCAGACCTTCCCTTCCAGGGGAAGATGAGCCTGAATAAACATCTGAGGAGCATAATGCATAATCTCCTCCAGGAAGGCAGTCTTGCCTTTGATGGAGAGATGCTAAGGCTTGAGCTATTTCTGGGACTGCTTCCAGGCCTTCATATATAATTTACATAGTCTGACTGGTTATTGCCGACAATCACTCTATGCTCCTTATTCCATGATAAACGCAGGAGATACCAATTGGAGAGAGGGAAACTACATCCCATTTTTCTACCAATGAAAGTCAAATCCAGCTACATCCAGGTGAAATACGGGACGACAGTTGTGTTTACATATTGCAATCATGAACGAAGGCCTGGAGTCCTGTCTCTCTGTCGTTACTTGTTAAATCTTTCTAGTTCAGGCCACAGAGCTTGTCACCAAAAGACAAGAGATGAGTTAAATCTGGTCCCCAGAGGCCCAGGGCTTGATACATAGAGGCAAAAGAAACATCAGCATAAACTCTGCAATGTCCGATAAAGACAGCAGGATACAGACCAAATGGCACATCCCAGAAATACAGCCCCCCTCAAAAAAAAAAGTGGGGACTACAATGGTAATTGGGGAAAGGTAACCTGGAAGAGGCTGCTTTAATGGACAAGCCCCTTTTCCCTTCTTTTTAGCAGCAATCAGCTTCTGTCTCAAAGTTGCTAAATCCTGAAAACGGAAGCCCAGAGCCCCAGCTCTACATGAAAAAGGCAAAGAGCAAAAGCTGCGGGGAGAAAAGAACAGGGGAGCATGTGCGTATCCAAATGAAGCCAGGCATGGACAGGAGCCAGACTAACATGGCCCAGAGATCCAGCTACCTAAAGGGTGGAGAGGAAGAATCTTATGTTGTAACAAAATAAGAAGACAACTCAGTGCTCTGCCCAGCATCGGTTTTGACTTTAAATCTACACTCTATAAACAAGCCAATGTAACTTTTTGTACTACAGTCTTTCATAAGAGAAAGAATGTAAGACACTGTGAATGTAAAGGATTATATATTCGGCTCATTGGATCATCTATAGCAAATAAAGAGTCAAATTTCCCTGCTAAGAACTAAACCATTCAAGTGAAGATCTAGGCCTATGTGAATGCTTGGCTGTCACTTGATAGACCCATTGTTGAACTAGGAATATGTATTACCAGATGTGAGGAGAAAAGACAACCCTGGGTGTCATTCCTTGGGTGTTGTCCACATTTTTTTAAGTTTTAAGACAGGGTCTCTCATTGGCTTTAAGCAATTTAAGGAAACTAGGCTGACAGGCCAGTGCGTCCCAGGGATCTACCTGCCTCTGCCTTCCCAATGTCCAGATTGCAGGTATGCATCACCATGCCAAAGTTGTTTATGTGGATTGTGGGGATGAAACTTGGACCCATGTGTGCGCAAGCATTTTACCAATGGAGTCATCTCCCTAACCCATAATAATATTTAGTATCAGAAACCAACTCCCTTAACAAAGAATCAAAACAATATCATCTAATACAATGTTCGATATAATGAGGATAATCAAATATCAGGCTACAAGGCTGAAGAAATGGTTCAGAGGTTATTGGTCTTTCAGAGGGGACCTGGGTTTGGTGCCCAGCGTCCATATGGCAGCTGACAACTGCCTGTAATTCACTCCCAGAGTATCTGATGCTGTATTCTGACTTCCAAGGGTACCACACACATGTATATAGGCAAATACTCACAAAAGTGAAAGTATTCTTAAAGAGTTAGTTAACAGAAGAAACTTGTTCTAGCCACCACAAAAATGTGAGGAAAAAAAAAAACAAAGAAAATGCTAAATATGAAGATGCTATATTTCAAAGAATAGCTTTCATAACTAGACATATAACAGTAAATTTTATAAAGACAATGTTCCACAAAATTTGTCAAATTAAAAGTGTAGGAAGAGGACTTGGGATGAAGCTTGGTTGGATGAGTTGTTACCCAGCATCCATAAAGCTCTGAGTTCAAATCCAGCACTGCAGAAACCAGGTGTGTTGGTGCACACCTGAAATTCCAGCACCAGAAAATGGAAACAGGAGGGTCAAAAGTTCATGAGCCTCCTTGGGCTACATGGAAAGTTCAAGGTGAGCCTGAGTTATGTGAGACCTTTTTGCAAAAAAAAAAATATCTAAGGAAGAGCATACTATCCTTAACAAAGACTTAACTACATTAGTCCTTGTCTTAAAAAAATTGAAAACAGGTGTATAATATATCTAGCATTGATAATTATAAAGAATGTCACGTGGCATAAATAATTATAATAAATATGTCATATATACTCATTGTTAGTTTTCAACTAAAAGATGCTGCATCATGAAGGACTGATCAAATATTTGAAGCCAAAAGTTTTGGTATACGTGTGCACAGCCCTTGCCAACAGTGTTGTTGAAGTCATGTTGAATATTTCAAGTCTAGGAATTGATATCTATTTCCAGTTCTTTATTTGTGTAATAAATATCATCACAATACATACTTTCTCTTTTGGTGGAACTGAAATGAGATTGCGCACACCAAGTACACTATAAACCCGAAAGTACTGCACAAGAGATCACTGCACGGGCCGTTTCTCATTCATTTTATGTCTCACAGAAATATCTTCTTTCTCCAATTCTTCACCAACTGACCTATCAACAGGCCCAGGGTGTTCCTGGAGCATAGTCTAATCCTATCACAATTCCCATGGCCACAGTACCAAGTAAGAGGAAGAATCAGCTGCCAACCAGACAAATCAAGCACCTTCCTGCTCCTTCCCAGTTTCCTCTCTCACTCTCCACGGTCCCAAATCCCTGTAAGAGCCATGAGATTCTTTAGAGCCCTTCAGACAAATGGAATTGCTGTCCAGCTCCAGTGTCCCACCCCTACAGTCTCCCTTTGCCTTACAAAGAAACCTGGACTCCTTCCCATATCAGGCTCTAAGTCATCCTTATAGACTTCCTCTACCACAACCGGTCCCTTGTGCTAGTCCAGCAGTCCTCGTTCCTGCCCAGGAGATGTTGCAGGATTTTGTGCTTCTTAGTGGAAATGTCAAGAACTTAGTCACTTCAGTCTGGCCTATTCTACTTTTACTCTCTCAAAAAAGCCTTCCTGAAGCGAAGCTCTGTAAAGAAGAACACCTCCCCTGAACAAGGCCTCCCTGGACCTCTGTCTTCCTGGTTACTCTGCTTTCCTCCCAGGCCTTTCCCCCTTCAGTAATCACATCATTTATGGACACATTTGCTTCTCCACTCCCGAATCGCCACCACGAATCAAGGCCTTTTCTACACTTGTGAACAGTGCACCCCAATTCTCTGCGACCCATAAAGACTCAGCTTTCAGATGACAAAGTAAAAACATTTCCTACCCCGTTTAGTTTACAAGTTGTCTGTCCCATAGAAAGCAATACAGTGCTCAGGCACAAACTCAGTACCATGAGTGAAACGCGAATACCCCGTCAGTATTGAGAGCTCTCAACCCACCTTGGAATTGGATGTAGACTCCAAAAAACAAAGTCTGTTGCCAAACCCTTCTGCTGCCAAGCATAGCTTCTGCTGCTCCTTGTGCACGGTCGCAGTGCACTGCAGAACCACCTCATCGTCCTGCAGAAAGAAACAGAAAGAAGATGAGCTTCCACAAGGCTGGGCTAAGAAAGATCTAGAAAAACGGGATTTTATTACCTATCAATAATCTGAGGTGTATAGATAGCTTAGCAATTAAAAGCACTTGCTGCTCTTGCAAAAGACCCATGTTTCTTTCCCAATACCCACATGGTGACACATAACCACCAGAAAAAGCTATACAGTGTCAGTCCCTTGGGTGCTTTTTAATCTGCAAGAAGGAAGCTGGATGCTGGAGAAAGGGAAGAGCCAAGGCCATTGATGGTCATCAATTTTCTCATTGCTATCACCAAAGGCAAACGTTTATAAATGAAGGCAGGATTTTTCTATTCCACACTCACACAGTTTCAATCACCAGAAGTGCCAACAAACCATTTGTTTCTGAGGATATTGAACATCTTCAAGGACAAAACAGGTTCTACAGGCTGGCATGCATGTCAGTCTAAAACTAACTCAGGGAAATATGCCAATAACTCAACTGGGTTCCAGTTGATGTTAAGTCGTTCTAGTTTTACCACACAGTGGCAGATCCTATCTGAGAAGATCCCGGGCTGCATAAAAATGTAGCGAGACCATTTCTGAGTTTAATACTTGGAAATACAACAAGGGATTCGAACAAATTACTAAAGCAGGGCTGCAGACAAATATACTCATGGGAAAAGGTGATCGACAGGATGACTTGACACAAAGACTGTGACTTATCCAAGAAGAGGCATAGAGTTCCTAAGTAAGGTCAGACCAGGCTACATAGCAAGATCAAGATCAGCCCACTATGCTCTGCAAAGAAGAATGGTCATAATCTGCCATCTTGGCTCTGCCTTGCACTAGGTCATGTGATCTCAGGCAAAGCATGATGCAAGACAAAGTTCTACTGCAATGACTCCAGGAGAGAACAGACTCTGAGTAAGAGGATATGAAGTTATTTTGTAATAAAATATCATCCCATTCATCAGGTTCTATTATTTATGGCAAATGTTAAAAAAAATACTACCAATTGTAGTTGGGGAAAGAGATCTGATCAGGGTGTCTTCCTTAATCCCTCTTTACTTTGTTTGTTGTTGTTGTTGTTGTTTTGAGACAAGATCTGTCTTTGAGTCTGGAACTCACTGACTCAAAAGGCTGAGCAATGAATCCCAGGTGTCCTGTGTCCACCTCTCTAGGACCAGGGGCAGAGGCATATTCTCCTATGCCTGATCGTTTCTTGTTATTTTCACCTGGATTGTAAGAGCGCAAAGGCAGCCCTCAAGCCTGCAGGGCACGTACTGACTCATCTCAATCCCACCACTTGTATGTTGACATGTCAACCGCAAACTCACAGGAGGATACACAACCGAGGAAAGAATCCAAGCACCCCACTGATCCTCTCATGCGTCTTCCCATAAGAGGGCTGCCCCCAGAAGCCCTGCATTGACAATGGCACCTGTACTGCATTTCACTGCAGAACGGAAGGGGAAAGATGAGTAAGTGGGACGAATCTCCAGAAACAGAAAATCAGCTGCTTTGGTTAAATCAAGCAAATGCTGTGTGCATCTGAGAAAAAAAAAACCCACAGTTCTGCTTTGCATTTTAAACCTTTCTGGTGTCTGTCATTTGCTTGCATGTCCTACATGGCAGCCGCACCGTGGCGCAGAGAGCAGATAGTGCCTGCCACGGGCTGAGGCCGGCTGTTAACTTCCACCCTCCAAGTCCACTGCTGGTTGCTCATTAATTTGAGTGAACAGTCATTTTACTTGAAAAGCCATTTGCTGGGGGGGAAAAATAGCCTGATTTCCCTATAAGTAAAAGCAAATGCAAAATTCATGTGCTGCATGGCAAAATAAAAGATCATGAAGTGCTTTACATAATCTGCGACAAGATGAAAGCTATATGGTGGTTTCCAAACTCGCAGTATAATGAGAAAGCTGGAAATGGTACTGATGTGCTCGCGGGCCTAGCAAATCCCAGAGGCCTCCTACTATTTTGTATTACATGTCCTATGGACCCAGCTCTATTATGTAAACAACACTCTAAGGCAAAAGAACCTTTGGGGAAAGCTGGAGAGTGCCCGATGTTATTGAGTAAGGAACTGTTCATGAATTAAAGACATGGAAGTGAACAGAGGTGAAGACGGTGAGAGCTGAGGGTAGGTAGGGGACTCACGAGAACAGCAGCCCTACTAAATAACTCTGAAAACAGGGAAAGCATCACATAGTTCCAAAGGCACGGAGCATGTCTGCCCCTCACTATTCCCATGGGATATAAAGACTAATCACACACATAGGAGAAAATGAGGCACAATGTGAGTTTTTCATCACTAATACTTGTTACACATGTTTCCAGGAACAGAATCATTAGATCTAATATATCTGAATCTGAAAGCCATATCCACATTGTTTCTACCATGAACTGAATTTTTAACCATACTTGGGACCAGCATGATTGTTTTGCATATCCTGACATGCATCCTGACGCCAGAGGATCTTGCTAAAATGTACACTCCTGTTCTGCAGGCTTTGGGTGGTACTAAGAGTGCATTTCCAATAAACACCAATGTTTAAGGCCATTCTCTGAGTTTCCAGGATCCATAATGGGTCTATGGATCCTAGAAGACATGGGTGGTCTTCCCTAAGTGTTTAAGAGGCCACCAATAAAAGCACTGGGATATTAAAATGAGTCTCTGTGCTAGAGAGGTAGCTCAGTAGGCAGTAATTCTGCCTAGCATGCATCAAGCCATGTGTCAATTCCTGGCACTTCATAAACTCTAAGTGGTGACACGCAATTGTAATCTCAGCCCTGGGGAGATGCAGGAAGAAGGGCCAGAAATTGGTTAAAGGCTACCCTAGACTATGGAACAGGTTGAGGTCAGTCTGGGATATCTCAAATCCTGTCTCAAAGCTAACTGAATAAATAAGTAAATAATGACGGGAGAAGAAGTCAGTCATCCAGGCTATGTATACTGGGGGAAGAAACAGAAATGTAGAAATCATTTGGAATGTCCAGCAACATGACAGGAATAGCAACTATGCGAGAGAACAAATGAAGCTAAACAATTTACTCAAGAACACTATCGATGCCCCTCGACCAAAGAGTGGGTAAGAAAAATGTGGTACATTTACACAATGGAATAATACACAGCATAAAAAAAATGACATCTTAAAATTTGCAGACAAATGGATGGAGTTAAAAAACATCATATTGAGTGAGGTAACCCAGACCCAGAAAAACAATTATCATATATACTCACTCACAAGTGGCTTTTAGACATAAAGCAAAGAAAACCAGCCTACAATTCACAATCTCAGAAAACCTAGACAACAATGAGGACCCTGAGACAGACATACATTGACCTAATCTACATAGGAAGTAGAAAAAGACAAGATCTCCTAAGTAAATTGGGAGCATGGGGACCACGGGAGAGGGTTGAAGGGGAGGGGAGAGAAAGTGAGAGAGCAGAGAAAAAATGTAGAGCTCAATAAAATCAATAAAAAAAATGAAAAAGAAAGAACACTATAGAACCTACGCAATTGACATTCACACATAATTTTGTTTCCATGTTGCAAAAGTTGGGTGACAATGCAACCCAGGAACCACATAACACTATGTTCAGAAAAGCTCAACTACATTACCAAGGAGACAGGATATAGCCAGGACTGCCAATCATGACTTGGCTTGAAATGACAGAGCCTAACCTGACATACCCACAAAGCTTTTTCTAGTATACATGAGAACAATTTCTATTTTACAGCCCCGAAAGTGACGGGTTCCCATTTTTGACAGAAAGTAATATATGCCAAACACTTGATGGACCAAACAGCAGAATGCAAGCCACCTGCCAACTCCCTTTTATTAGCCCATCACTCATCCCTATGAAGACGCTTTCTCCTGTGATAGAAGAGCCTGCAGGCTTTCCAGGGAGAGCTAGTAGGGACGACTTGCAGTTTTCTGCTGATTGAAACCGTGTGCAGCAACTTTGGCTTTGCTTAGCATTTGTCTGATATGTGCATGATGATCTGGCTTAAATATTCAGGTATATAAAACCTAGTTTCTATCCCCAAAGCTGAAGACTAATATTGCCTAACACTGAAGAGGTCCAGAATACTAACAATGGAAGAATGTCTGCCTGGGTCGTAAGGCTTCTTTCAAATGAGCTCTTGAGGCTTAAGTCTGAAATTCACAGCTCTTGCTTCTGAACCTGGTCATGGGCATCAGTTGTTGTGTATCTAAGGCAGGCAAGCAATGGCCGTAGTGCCTCCTACCTTAGCACATAAAGCTAAAAGCACCCTAAAATTTACACCGGCTACACTTTTTTTCAAGCATTAGTTTTTAAACTTGGTAATTTTATACTTTTGTACAATATACTGGGGTCATATTATACATTACATCCCTGTGCACCTACTGGCATCCTTCTGTTATCCAACCTCCTTCCACATTTTTTGTCTACTGCCCTAAGGCCTTGCTAGCATGTGTATACTCAGTTCACAATAAATCATATTCCAGAACCAAATCACCACAAAATAGATTCAATGCAAGTTGTTATTTCACTGTTTTTTTAATTTCAAAACCTAGCTGTAAATGAAGCACAAATGAGTAGCATCATAAAATGCTCTTGCTGCTCCCACAAAGACTTGAATCTATCATATTCTATTTTGTAAAATAAACTTCAAACAATAAATTTACTTGATTTAGAAAAACGTCATGAAGCTAGGTGTGTTGGCACAAGGCCTTCAGAAACTGGTAAGTAAAGACAGGAGATGCAAGAGTTTGAGGTCAGCTTGGCTGGGGATATAGCTCAATTGGTAGACTGTCTTTTTATTTTTAAAATAAAAACATACTTTATTTTATGTGTAGTATACAATTTACATATAAATAGCATTGTCATAGAATGTTTTGATACAATATTAAACATAAAAAATTGAAAATTTAGTGGGGCAGTGGTGGCCATATGCCTTTGATCCCAGCACTAGAGAAGCAGAGGCAGGCGGATTTCTGTGAGTTCAAAGCCAGCCTGATCTACAGAGCTGTCAAGGCTACACAAAGAAACCCTGTCTCACAGAAAGAAAGAAAGAAAGAAAGAAAGAAAGAAAGAAAGAAAGAAAGAAAGAAAGAAAGAAAGNGCATAAGATTTTTTAAAATATGTATAACTTATAATAGCAGTGCTTTGCTTACTCTTTAGATCCCTGGTTATCAGTATGTATCACCTGATGGCAATTGTGTTGAACATGTTCAGACATCTGCCTTTATTCAGGTAAGTTTTATTTATAGCAAAAATGCAAAGGAAGACCGTTATCATCTATTGCTTACCTGTAATCCCAGTTTTTAAGATGAGGCAGGAAGAGTGCCACAGCTCAAGACAAGCAGAGCTACGTAGCAAGTGTCAGGTCAGTCAGAGCTACAGAATAAAACCTGTCTCAAAAAGTGAAAACAACAAAGATCAAACAAATGAAAACAAAAATAGAGGAAGCCTAGTGAATGTGCAGATCTGTGATCCCAGCACTTGGGAAGTTAGGTGCAGGAAGATGTGAGTTTGAGACAAGATTCTGTGCCCATCCCTCACAGAAAGAAAGAAAGAAAGAAAGAAAGAAAGAAAGAAAGAAAGAAAGAAAGAAAGAAAGAAAGAAAGAAAGAAAGAGAGAAAGAGAGAGAGAGAGAGAAAGAGAGAGAGAAAGAGAAAGAAAGAGAGAAAGAAAGAGAAAGAGAAAGAAAAGAAAGGAAATTTTAGATTACTAGAGCCCTCTTCATGGAAGAAATACTTTTAGAAAATCTCTTTTTCGGAGTAGGTCAACGTGACAAATGTATCCATTGACTAGCAATGTCTAATTGCTATTATAATAATGGTCTATGGAGTTAAGAAGAAAGCCCACTCTCTAAGGAACGACACATGTTGAGTTCTTCTGGAATATAAAATGGTTCTAGCTGCTTAAGTACACAGAATGTTGAATTCACATATCCTGGTAGAGTGCTTGCTTAGCATGCTTGAAGAATCGATCCCCAGTACTACATAAACTGGCATGGTGCTGGACATCTGTAATCCTAGGACTTGGGAGGAGGTGGGAGGATCAGGGGTTCAAAGTCATCCTCAACATACTGAGTTACATAAGACCCTCTCTTAAAAAGGGGGGGGAGGAAGGAAAAGAGGGAGGGAGGGAAACATTCAACATGACTGGCATTAAAGAAGACCCTTGAATGGCTTCCCAGTTCTGAAAGAATAAAGGCCCAATATCCATCAGCTTTTAAGACTTTTGTCCCATGGTTTGTAGTCAAGGAACCATCTCCAACCAACCTCCTGTCTTCTGACGCTCCTATAAGTCTTTTCAATATGCTAAGTCCCTTTGTCCTCCTCTGGTTAAGAGCTTCCCAGCCTTCAAGTTTAAATTCAAGCATTGGTTACAGACACAAGCCTCTCCTGCTCCCCCAGGCTGTTCTTGTGCTTTATGCCCCTGTCACTGAATTTTTCCCTTTAGATTCTCTGGTTATTATGTATTCATTTCTGTAGCTATTAATGTCCAGTTATTAAATTGAGACTATTGTTACTTAGAAACACATCCCCCAAACCATAATGTCAGGAATGGAAGAGGGAGCCAGTAATCATGAATCTCAATGAACACATTTACAAGAATGTCAAATGAAGGAATAAAACAAAAAGCCAAAATTTCTAATAGGTGAGTACCACCCTTTCCCTCAACTCATGGAAGACACTACAGTTCCAGATCCAAGCTCAGCATGAAGGCTTTTTCAGTGAAGAAATCCTGGTTTCCCACAAACACTATGACAAGGTAGTAATGCAGGTTGTCACAGCCTGGCAAAGAAAGGGGGTAAGACATTGAGGAATACCCTAGGGGTCTCACACAGGGGTAGAATACACACTGGCTGATCCCAGAACAAAGACACAAGGATATCTTTGAAGAGTCAAGAAGTGTTAACTGTCCTAGAGAAGAGAACTACAGATAGTCGGAAAGAGGTAAAGGGGCAACCCCAAAGCTAAGCTCGGAACCAGAGAATCTAGAAATCGATACACAGGGGAGGTGATGATGAGGGAGGGGGGATGAGGAAGAGGCTGAAAGGTGAGTTTTAGAGGATGTGTGTAAAACAAAACAAAGGACCCTTACCGTGCAATCCAGATTACTTTCAATTCACAATATTCTCATCTCTTCTTCCCAAGTGCTGGGATTATAAGTGTGAGTCACCATGCTCAGCTGGGTTTAACAATTTTGACCAAATATATCTTGACTGTGACTCTCACATCTGTGGAAGGAAGGAGACACTTCCTTCTACAGTCAGCCAGCCTATCACAGTAGCCCCTGGCACCTGGAATCCTTCTTCTGGCTATCCTTATAGAGACTCTTGCTTTGTGCAAGCAAGCACAAAACAAAGGAGACTCAGTATTTTTCAATACTAGCATTGTAAAGCTTGTGAAGAATTCAAATGTTCATCTGCATATTTTATTCATCTTTCCTCACGCTTCAATATTCATTTCCCAACTGTTATTGAATAACCAGAAGTATAATTCATAAATCATGAGTGATAAGCTCTTTGTGGACGGGAACCAGTTCCTCGGGCCACATTCTGCCTGTTGGCATGTGTCATGGTATAAACAGCTGTATGAGGAGAGAAACAAGACCTGCCTTGCTTTGGGTCTGTCCCCAGGTCAAATTCTGTGATCAGTGAATATAATGTATGCTAGGTGAATGGCTGGGGGTCCTACACCACCTCCAGTTGTTCACAGATGCATGCTGCCATGCTAACAAATGGAACCACCAATTAATATGGCCAAGGTGAGAGCCTACATAATATCCAATTGAGCTGAATATTGGATGACCCTAGTAAGTGATTTGATGATTTAGGGGAAGCCAGGAAATAGGGCAAACTGGAGGAAAGGTATAGAGCCTGTATATTAGAGCTACAGCAAATCTTACTGTAATATAAATACAATAAAACTTTGATTACGATTATCTTCTCATATATAATTTACACAATTCAATTATAGAATACCCTTAGACATATTTATTTTATTTTTACTGGAGTGGGAGGTTATGTGTACATGAATGCAGTCCCTGTGGAGGCAAAGAGGAAGGGGACTGATCTGGGAGAGGTAGAATTGTGGATGGTTGTGAGATACCCGACATGGGTGTTTGGAACTGAGCTCACTTCCTCTGCTAGAGCAGTAAATGTCTTAACCTCTAAACCATCTCTCCATCCCATGTGGTATACATTTTTAAGAAACGATTTATATTATTATATTTGTATGATTGTTTTACCTGCATGTATATGTGTGTATATATATATATGTGTGTGTGTGTGTGTGTGTATATATATATATGCATTATGTGAGTACCTAGTACCATAGAGGCTGGAAGAGATAGCCAGATCCACTGGAACTGAAGTGATAGATAGTTGTGAGCCACCATGTGGATGCTGGGAACTGAACTCAAGGACTTTTACAAGAGGATCAAGTGGTCTTAGCTACAAGCCATCTCTCCAGTTCCCTAGAGTGCAATCACGAAAGCTCAATAGATATCCTTAACAACTTTGGATGGCTCAAAGTCATTCACCATGACAAGTACTTTATATAAACTCACTATGCTTGTCTTGGTTTACTCAGGTTTAAGCCTTTGATTATTAGTCTGCATTGCTTCATGAGGGTCTCTTCAGAGTCAGTCTCAGCTAAAAACCTTTCCCTGTGGCCAAGGAGATGGTTCAGTTGCTAAGTGTTTCCTATGAAAACATGAAGACACAAGTTCAAATCTCGACAACCCTCATAACAAGTTAGACTCAGCTGCATGCACCTATTTTCCTAGCACTGGGGTGTTGGTTGAGGGGGCTGCATGTAAGTGGGTCCCTAGTGCTTGATGATTGGCTGATCTTGCCAAATCAGTGAGTTCCAGGTTACACAGCATACCCTGTCTCAAAATATAAAGAACAGACTGATGTTCCAATGCCAACCTCTGACCTCCACAGGTAGGTACACACATCACACCACACATACATAGACAGACCCAGAGAATATAAGCATAAGAGGACACATATTAGTACACACATACATGTGTGCTCACACTATGTGTCTTATTATGTAGTTATCTGTCTAGGGGGATAAAAAGAAACCAGATGGATGCCCCATGGGGATATATGCTTTAGGGACTGGAGCGATGTCTCAGTGATTAAGAGCACTGACTCATTTCCAGAGGCTCCAAATTCAATTCTAAGCACCCACGTGGTGGTACACAGCCATCTGAAACTACAGTCTTAGGGGCTCCAATGCCCTCTTCTGGCCTTCATGGGCACCAGGAACTCAAGTGGTGCACAGATACACATGCAGGAGAAATACCCATACACATGAAATAAAGGGAGAAAACTGAAATATGCCCTGTAGCTAAAACCTAAAAGAATCCTATCCTCATGCATGTTTAACCACAGCATGTGTTTGTGGCTCATAAATATAGAGTTGGATTCCCTCTGTTTAATTCTCCCCTGCATGTCTGGGACTTTAAAACTTATCACAATAGCACCAGCAAGATGGCACAATAAGAGTGCTTGTCACCAAGGCTCACAGCCTGAATTCAGTCCCTGGAACCCACTGGTCGAGGAAGGGAATCGATTCCAGAAGTTGTTCTCTGACCTCCCTACATGCCAGGGAGTGCCCCTTCCCCAATAAATAAATAAAAATGTAACTTCCTAAAATGGAGGTATGATATTTATGGGGAGAACTGCCGGCAAATTTGTGACAAGTTAATAAGACATGATTTCTCTAACAAATGATGCCAAGTCTTCTGAAACAGAGCAGCACAGAAAATAATTCGCAACCAACAACATCAACAGCCTCCTTCAAATGTTCATTCATCATTTAACAGATCCTTGCCTGGGACACAAATATATGCTAAGAACTGCTCTAAGTGCTTGAGATAAATCGCCTGGCACACCAAAGATCCCCAAACTCATTAGGCTTACGTGCTGGCAAGGGAAGAGACTCAATAAACAGAAACACAATAAATGTATAATTACTTAGACGATGAAAAGTTCTATAAAGAAAAAAAGACAGAAATCTAAGGGGATGGGAAGTACTATCGTGCTGGGGAGGGACTGTGGGGGACTCATGGGGGGGGTGACTTCTGAACGAAAACTTGGAGGGAAGGATAGTGAACCTGAAGACTGTGTGGAGGTAGGACCCAAGGAGAGAGGTTTGGGGAGAGGTGCCCAGGCCAGAAAACAGTCTTAGCAATACCCAGAAAAGCACTGATGTAGGGCAGAGTTCCTGAGTACACTGTAGGCATATCACACTTGAGACCCTTAATTTAAGCCCCAGTACAAAGAAAAAAAGAAAGAGATGTGCAGAAGAGTAGAAAGGGAAGAAACGGAGAGAGGGGGAGAGGAGGAAGGGGAAATAAGGGAAAGAACGGGAGAGGGAAAGAGTGATGGGAAGAAAGGAAGGAAACGGGAGCAAAGACCTTTTGGCTAGAGTGCACTAAACGAGCAGGAAATGGTATATGCTATTCCTAAGGGAGTCAACAAGGGGACCAGATCATGAAAGGCCTTGAGGCCAGCACTGACACGTGTGCTTGTAGTGAAGGAAGTGGTGTACCACTAGGACCAGCTTGTGTGGTCAGTAAGGAGACAGGACAGCCAATGAGGGTTATTACCATCCATGGGCACACGGCAGCTCAAGCCAGGTTGGCAGTAGAGGAGGTACGAAGAGATCAGATTTTGCAGATATCACCTGGATGCCTGATCTGTCTTGGACTCCATGATACATGCCCATCACTTCATCTCACTTATTCTGCGTAAGACCGTTCTGACATTCGGCCAAACTAAATGTTAACTTCATATCCCCCCCCCCCAAAGAGAGAAACAGATAACACAGCGAGTTCAAACAGCTGTAAGGAAGAAGAGGGGGACAATATAGCTGGAGTTTTGTTACATTTATATAGTCTTCAATTTAGGTGTTAGCATAGGCTTATTTCTAACACTCCTTGAGAAAACTATGAAAATTATACTTGTTCTGTGACCTTTAAATTTTTGGCAAAAGATTAAAACCTCTTACTATGAGATTAATGAATATACAGAAAATTGAAAGGAAATATGGGTACTAAACTTAATTTAGTATACTATAATTCAAAACATCGGAAATATCAAGAGTTGGGGCATTTCATTTCCTTATAAAACACTGAACAAGAACAGTTGTGTGGAGCTCGCCTGCCTAACCCTGAAATACCCCTGAGCTGCAAGCATCAACTGCAGGCTTCGTGAGAACATATACTTCCTCTCTGCTGGGATCAGCTTCCAGAACTCTC
Source organism: Alexandromys fortis (assembly GCF_014885135.2). NCBI lineage: Eukaryota > Metazoa > Chordata > Mammalia > Rodentia > Cricetidae > Alexandromys > Alexandromys fortis. The sequence goes on along the minus strand of NW_026067924.1, from coordinate 24,350,824 downwards.
TGTGTGGGGGGGGGGGGGGGGGGGGGGGGGATCTCTCTGAATTGTTCCACCCTGTGCCACCTCCTCTAGGACAATGCCTTCCTGTCACATGGTCCTCTTTACAAGAAGCCCAACTTTACCGCGCTCCTCTCGCTGTGTGTGGAGCCTTTCCCAGGCCGTCACTGTGCCCAGCCCTCCTTTCTCTCTCTAACTCCTTTGTGCCACGGGAATGCTTTCTTCTAGTGGTACCGCCTTCTGCCTGGATTCATGTCATCCACGCTGGCCAACTCCCTCTTGTCAAGCTTTACATGTTTTCTGTGCACTAACCAACAGGAACCCCACAACACATTTTGCTGCCCTGACCTACAGACAGGTGCAGGGAGCTGCCACTGACAAAAAGTGACCTGGCACCTCATGACATGTACACCTGTGGTTTCATAGTGGCAGGTGCCATGGGTTAATGACACTGCAGAAACTTCGGGGAAATTCTAGAGGTTTTTTTTTAATGCTTTGTTTGTGTGTTTGTTTCTAGACAGGTTCTTGTGTAGCCCAAGTGGCCAGATGACCTGGATCATCTGTTTCTACCTACCAAGTGCCAAGATGAGCATGCCACTGTATCTGGCTTTCTTCAGCCATTTTTATTGGTAGTGATATTACTCTGTTTAGACTACAGTGTGACTGCCTAGTCTCAGTCCCCCACCAGCAGATGAGTTCAAAGTTCTCCAAAGTCTGTTTCAGTGCTCATATTTTATAGTTCTGAAGAAAGACAAGGGAGGAGGCGGAACCTCCCTGTGCAATCTCAAGGGGAGAAATTCAGTGTGCCTTTGATACTTTACATTAACAATGACTATGTCTGGCTTGGTTTTCAAGAGAGGGGACTAAGGAAAGCTTTCCACAGAGGGGACTACAGGCTCCTGCTTTCCTGTAGTCTCTCTTCCTTTCTTTTACTGGCTTTCCTAATTTGTGGTGTGATGTGGGCTGTCGCACAGAGTTCTGGCTTTGTTCTGTTGTTGGGATAAAATACTCTGACCAAAAGCAAGTTATCAAGGCAAGAGCTTGTTTGGCTTATCACCAGGGAAAGTCAGGGTAGGTATTCATGGCAGGAACCTGGAACAGAAACCGTGAGGGAATGCTGCATGCTGACTCACTCAAGCTGCTTATGTTCAACTAACTTTCTTACATAGCCCAAGACCTCCCACCTAGGGGCAGTATTGCACTAGCCTCCCACTTGTGGGCTTGGCCATGCTACATCAATTATCACTCAAGACAGTGACTCACTGATATATCACAAAACAAATGGATTGAGTCAACAATTCAATTGAAGTTTTCTCTTCCCAGACAGCACTAGGTTGTGTTGAGTTGATTATAAAAAGGAACTAGGACACAAAATAACCACAATGTTTTTGATTTCACAAACAGCAAACTGAAGAAGTAATCTCCTGCTCTATATTGATGACTCATATATGGAAGTTTACATACAAGATGGCATGTAAAGAATTATGGGCTATAAGGCCTGAGGTCACCCTGGGCCTGGGTAATGTCAGCCAAGGGGAAACAGGACGGGAACATCCAACTCTCAGGCTCACTTGAGATGCCAGACCTCTTGTTTTCTTTCCACCAGCCAGAGATGGCAACCGGCCAAACCGAAATCTGAAGCCAGCACTGTGTCTGAATATACACACATTCCAACAGGGTTTTTCTAGTCCATCTTTGAAGCACGAACTTCTATCAGAAAGGAACTTTTCATTTTCTTCCTAAATGAAGCCTGAAAAAAACTTTACTGCACCAATAATGTTCAGGCAAGCACTTGCCATCAGCTACCTCACTGGAACGCTGATGTGCTCCTCATGGGCCACCAATAATCTCCAGAGAGGAGAAGACTGGCTTCCTGCCATCAAAGACTTAGCAAAATGAAAGACTGAGACGTCAACAGAAAAACTCTTGCGTGCCTTTTTACAAGTGTCAGAGGAACAGAGAGAAACAAGAAAGAAGGCTCAGACTCCATCCTATCAACACCCACAAATCGTGTCATGGTAGTTTTTATTTTTGCTTTCTTGTTTGAGACAAAGTCACATGGAACTCAGGCTAGCCTCAGAGTTGCCATGTAGCCCATGTAGCCCAAGGCTGGCCTTGAACTCTTGATCCTCCTGCCTCCACTTCTGAGTGCTAGGATATCAGGCATGTGCCACCATACCTGGTAAGGATCTATAGTCTACTTGGAATTTAAAATACCCAACATACAGATCTTGTTGCAGTTCCTCAAAATGCCATTTACCCATTTTCCATATCTTAACAAACAATACTGCCAATCAAGTAGTAATCAACACCATATACCTAGGACCCCTTAGTATTTCCTCCTAATTGTCTTCAATAATTTGAATGTGAAATGTCCTGTAGATGGAGACTGCTCATTCATTTCCTATCTGCCCAGACCTGGATAATCACGCAGAAACTATATTAATTGCAACACTGCTTGGCCTATTAGCTCAGGATTATTATTAAGTAACTCTTACCTCTTAAATTAACCCATTTCTATTAATCTATGTATCACCACAAAGCTGTGGATTACGGGTAAGGCTCCTGCATGTCTCCATTGGCCTCTACATAGTGTCTCTCTGACTCTGCCTACTTTCTCTATATATCTCTTCCAGCTTGGCTATATTCTGTCCTGCCATAGGCCAAGGAAGCTTCTTTATTAACCAATAGCAATAAAACATATTCACAGCATACAGAGGGGAATTTCACATCATTATTCCCCATAGGCATGTGTATTTGAATACTTTCTCTCTTTCTCTCTCTTTCTTTCTCTCTCTCTCTCTCTCTCTCTCTCTCTCTCTCTCTCTCTCTCTCTCTCTCTCTCTTGTATGTAGAAGAAATGTGACCAGCCTACTTGCTGGTCCTGCTGCCATGTCATGCCTTCCCAGCCATTATGGTCTCAATTCCACTGGAACTGGAATTCAAAACAAACCCTCCCTTCTGTAAGTTGCTCTTGGCCATGGTGTTTCATCACAGCCAAAGTAGAATAACTACTACACTGTCTAACCCTGCAACCTGCTCTGCTTGCATGTCAGCTGTAGCACATGACAGCCCCTCCACAGGCCTTGCTTCGCAGGAGCCATCAAGTCCTTCATCTGAGCATCCTTATCCATCATGCTCCAGGGGTCATAACAGAGCATGACCGTTGTTGTGAAGGAACTGCGAGGACAAGGGTGAGACAGGCTGGCAAAGAACTTAGGGTACTATGTGGTAAAACCCCCAAGGACATAAGACAGGAGAGTCAAAGATCAGCAGAAGACCATTTCTAGCAGATGGGGAAACAAGATCCTGAAATGCAAAGGAGCAGAGCTGCAGAACTGAGGAACATGGATGATGGGTAGAGCTGCATGGCAGTGAACTGGGTGTGTCTTATCCAGTATCCCAAACTATATGACAGGAAGACTCAAAATATGGTCATGAAGCCATTTGAAATAAAGCAAACTGTATATCTTGATGGATACCAAAGCAGAAGAAAAGGTCCCAGAAGAATGGGACAATGTCAGAGGACATTTCTTACAAATTCTTGAAACTATTCTACATTTCTGAAATAGTTTAAGAGCTATGGTATCGTGGCACTTAGGGTTAGTAGAAGAAAAGGAAGCACTAGGGAGATGGCTTGGTGAGTAAAACACATATTGTGCAAGTGCAAGCTAGAGTTCAGATTCCTAGAACCCAAGCAAAATTGGGGTGAGTGTTGAGGAAACTGCCTGACTCCATTTCGAAGGTGGGAGCCATTATGCTGTATTTTTAAAAATAAGTTTCTGTTTACTGTGAGAGATGAGTTACTCTCTGTTTTCTGTAACCTGACCTTCCCCAACCTAAGACCTTGATTTGTTTTTAAGAATGTCCTGACCCTCTCTGGGCCTCCCTGATCCTCCTTAATCAGTGGTAGGTGGCAAAATGATGTTTTTAAAAGTTTTTGTGTATATTTTTTATTACCTCATAGTCTCCCTTCTGTAAAACTACTTGAAATTTTACTCCTTAAAAGGGGCTCAAGAGGTGGATTCAGGGCTGCTCTCTTTAACCTGAGTTAGGAGGCAGTCACTGGCCAGCTCTTGGTTCATTCCAATAAAAAAAATCAAGCTCACTTCCAATTTGGCTCAAATTGTTGTAGTGGTCTTATTTTTGCCATTGGGGTTAGAAGTGTGATAACTCCCCTGCAATACCAATGCCGAGGCAGAGACAAGCAATCCTTGAGACAAATAAGCTAGAAAGACTAGCCAAGATAGTAAGTTCCTGGTTCAACAAGAGCCCCCATCTCAATATATAAAATAGAGATCAATAGAAAAAGACAACCAATGTCAACCTCAGGTCTCCACACATATCTGCTCACATATGCACATGCACTCAAACACTCTCACACACAAGCACACATACACTTGTGTATACTATTCATATACATAAGCAAATGCACACACACACATGAGATCAAGACCTAAAATAGATTAGATAATATTTGTCAATTAGTTGAAAGTAAGTCATAAACAATGAGCATTTAAATTTGATCTTTATTGAAAGCAGCACATTTTCAGAAGTATTCTAGTATAAGAGAATAAATACCAAAGGGTTTTGAGCAAACATTGGAAAAGTTTTGAGATCAGATTGAAAATTAAGGGACATATTTCAGAGAGTCAAAGTCTTCATCATTCAAGCAAGATGGAAGTTAACTTTGATTGATATGTTCACCAAGAAATCACAAGCACAGAATACATCGATTTCTATTTTCCAACTAAAAGTAGCATAAATAAGGTGGACATCTGTGGTCATAGCTCAGCACATCTCTCGCTTGGCAATGAGCACAGGTCCATTTATCAAGACCTCTGCTGAACTCATCTTCATAAATGTGCTGAGTCTGAGAAAGTTATCTGATCCCCTACACACACCTACAAGCAGATCAGAGATAAGTACTACAGAAAACTTGTTCCCATTCACGCATCTACATCCCCACAGAGGTGAGCAGAGTAGTTTAGCCACCAATAATATCTCCATCCCAGTAGAGCTCAAGCATAACTTTTAGTTTTTGAGACAGGAGAGAGCAGAGTTGTACATGTGTAGGACAAGAAGGAGGGTGCCTATGGCTATAAGACAGTGAGCTGGATATAGCCTGTAGCCAGGTCCACCTCAAACACATGTAGCCCAAGGATGATCTTGAACTTCTGATTCTCCTGCATCTACCTTCCAAGTGCTGGAATACCAGCCAGAGCTATCTACCACCCCCAGTTTCTGTGGTTTACAGGTTGAATTCAGGGCATTCTAAATGCTAAGTAAGCACTCTACCCAAATCCTCAAATAGAGTATTAAGAGACCAAAATAAATTCCAAATAGGTTAGCCCCTTAGCATCTATACTGGCAATGCCTACACTACAAACTGTGATCTATGTTTCCATACAAATTAAATGCATTTATTCATAGTACCTTGAAGTATAGAATTTACATAAAGCAGATGGAACCTATACATAAGTATGAATATATGTACATATTATACATATTAGTTTGGTTATAGCTAAATTTTAAAGGAAATCACATGTTCAGGGTGATATGGCCATTGATAAACGCATACTTTAGAATGTTGGGCGCCATCCTCCTCCCCTCTAAATACTGACAGAACCCACAAAGAGCAAGTGCCAGGAAGTCCCAAGATGCAACTCCCAGTCACATGGCATAATCCATGTTAAAATTCTAAAAGGAAAACCACAGCATACTAATTAACCCAACATTTTGAGTAAGGATTCTGAAAAGCCTTCATTTTAATAAAAAATGCTAAAATGGTCCCATTTTAAGAAAGGATACTGAAATGACTCTTCATTGCCTAAGTAGAATGTTCTATAAGAGGATGTGGAGGGGTTAATTTTTAAGATTTGAATTTATGCATCCAAAAGTCATTATTTCAGGATAAGGTAATTCAACTTTTGAGAATACCATCCTTTCTTGTGTGTACAATACAGTGACCTTCAGTGAATATATTTCTCTTAGACTGTATGAAGTAAGGACAAATTTTCAGGATGCAGTAAAGTAATATAACAGTAATCTGGATAAATTCACAGTTTTCTACTGTAAGAGGGTAACCAGCAAAGAGCTTTCTACAAATGCAAGGAGCTTGATCTAATATGGTTCATATAAGTAAATATGCTCTTCTCTCCAGGGCTCTCCTCACTGCCATGCATTAGCATGGCTTCTCTCTGTGCATCCATCAGCTCAGTGCATGGACACAACATCTATCTATGCATCCACAGCTGTTTGCAAAAGCACAGCCTCCATCTGCATCCAGCGTTCTGTGTTAGCCCCCATCTCTGCATCCACAGTCTGTGCCCAGGCATCGCGACTACCTATGCATTCATAGATTTGCCTGGAGAAAATAGAACAAAACTTTTTCCATTCCAACCTTCCATGCATTTCTGTTACTGATGAAGCTATTCAATTCTCTTCTTTCCTGCTAATGATAAATCTAATTATTTAATTAAAATGTTAATGAGCATCCAGTGTAGCAGACACTGCAACTCCCACAGTTTCATTGTCTCTTGAATTGATTCTCTTTTCTTACAAATAGTACACATTACCAACGAGGGCTTTTCTCTGGCCTGAGAATTCATCAGTGAGCTAGGAGTTTATACCCAAATGTAATCTCTTTGTGCTAAGAAAAAAGATGGGCAAAGGTGCAGGAAAAATCAGTACTGGCAAATGGGGCAGATTTCTGCTCAGCGGTTTTTCCTGAGCACATGCTGATGCTGTAGAGATCAGCTAAAGGTTAGCTTGTACACAGGTAAAATTCAGGCTACAGGTTTTAGGATTGGATTTTCAAAAGCTTGGCCTTGAAATCACAAGAATATGAGTCAGTTAACAAGGGTCAAATCAAATGGACAGAAAAATAAGAGGTTTACTCACACATGGGAAGGAAGAAGATTCTGAGCCACTGAAATCTTCTGGCTGGACACAAGGAACCTCCTGGGGTCAAATCAGGAAGCTGGGTTTCCAGCCTGTGTCCCACTCCAGTAAGGGAATCAATCAGGGAAGCCCCTGGCGGTTAGTCTACCACTTTCCCTTTGTAGAAAGTCAATCCCTGACGGTCATGCGTAGTCATTTATCCTCACATTATCAGTTAACAGCTCATAGCAACAGAAATGAAGTGTATTGGGTATTGTTCTTGAGTGAGCCACACTCAAGGTTCATATCCCAGCATCCCTTGCTTCTCTATGTGGTCACAGAGGCTGTCTTTTTTCCCCCCAATCTATGAAAATAAATGAAACTCTTTTGTAGAAGATTGTTTTAAGGAACCACATTAATCACGAATATAATTTGTACAAAGTACCTCAGAATGGTGCCCAAAATATAAAAAGATGATAAATAATTGTTTCTTTCTCCTTCCTATATTTGAAAGGATTAAATTCATTTACAAAACTCGGGAAAGGTATTGACAGTGAGAAAGGACATTGTTATGAAATTGATTAAAGAATAAAAGCAGCATGAGGTCAAATTATTAAGAAAAATAGAGTGTGTGCCATAGGTCAGCCAGAGCTGACTTCTCTCGTGACACTAACCATTATCTGTACAAGGCTATGAGTGAGTTTGTGAAATAGCCCAGCCGGACACCATATACATGGTGTCCAGCAAAGGAAAGGGCCTGGCACTCTAGAAGGAGAGGGAGGCACTGACATGAATGAGAGGAAATGAGACAAAGACACAGCAGTATGCTTCCAGAGGGCCTTGGAGACCATGGAAAGAGCTTTGGCACATAGACAAAGATGAGGGCCAGTTGAAAACAGGAATGGTAGGCTTAACACATCTCCTCTAAAAGCCTTACTTGGATTGCCATGCTCTGGGTACAAGAACGTATTCCTGTGGCCACATCAAACAATGACAGCACCCACCCTCAGTGTCACTTGTATAAGTATTGGGGAGAAGGCCTTTAAAGGCAGAACTAATGGGATTTGCTGATGTGGGGTGGACAGAGAGGGGAAATAATAATCATAGGGCTTATGGTCAAATACCTGGGTAGACAGTGGAACCATGAACTGAGATGATCAATGCCAGGGAAGGGGAAGCTTGCATTTGGGAAGGGGAAGCTTGCATTTGGGAAGGGACTAAGGGTCAAGTTTGCATGTATCTGACTTATGACTCCTTTTATCCAATGAACAGGTCCACCAAGTGTTTAGATTTACAAATCTGGACTCCAGGGGAAATGTCATGGATGATGATGAATAGTTCAGTGTCTCCAAAGTGAAGAATGTGTTTAAAGACACAATATTAATTAAGATCATTGGTGGTATGGGTGAATAAATGAAACACAAGACCTAAAACTCAACATTAACTTGTAGCTCTCAACATTAGGAGTTCAGAAGGTGCAGGGAATTCAACAAAGGATAGATGCAGAGGATGGCCTGTAGGAGCAGCGGAAAATCAGGAACCAAATTAAGGGGAAAAAAAAGAGATAGTAACCCTTGAACTACAGAGAATGCTAAGCAGATTCCAACTGAGAAGTAGGCCAAGTATTGCTCAGGAATTTGATAGCTAGTTGTCACTGGGGAACTCATCAGATGTCCTTAGCCATGGAAAGGAGATCTAGAACCAAAATGACTTAGGAAGGAATGGGAGAAGATTCAGAGTGGTAGATATGGACAGAGTCTGAAATACATTCTCAACAAACAGAATAGCAGCTGCAGGGATGCACAGTTAGGAAAGAAAATATGGGATCGGGGAGGGGAATTCTTTAATATTTCAGGAACTATGGAGAGAGGTGTGGTGGTTTGAAAGAAAATGGTTCCCAAAGAGAGTGGCACCATTAATAGGCGTGGCATTATTGGAGGAGTGTGTCACTGTGGGGGCGGGCTTTGAGGTCTCTTGCCAAAGCTTCCCTCAGTGTGACTGTCAGCTAACTTCCTGTTACCTGCAAGATGTAGCACTCTCAGCTCCGGCACCACATCTGCCTACAGGCTGCCATGCTCCCTGTCATGATGATAATAGACTGAACCTCTGAGACTGTATGTGAGCCACCCAATTAAATGTTTCCTTAATAAGAGTTGCCTTGCAATTCCATGTGCTCAGCTATGTTCACAATAACCAGACCCTGGAAACAACCTAGATGCCCCTCAACAGAAAAAAAATGGTAAAGAACATGTGCTACATTTACACAATTGAGTACTACTCAGCTGTAAAACAAATAATGGCATCTTGAAATTTGCAGGCAAATGGATGGAATCTAGAAAAAAAAAAACATACTGAGTGAGGTAACCCAGACAGAAAAAGACAAATTAAATACCTACTCACTCATAAGTGACTTTTAGACAAAAGCAAAGAAAAGCCAGCCTACAATCCATAACCCCAGAGAACCTAGACAGCAAAGAGGACCCTAAGAGAGACATATATGGATCTACATAGGAAGGAGAAAAAGACAAGATCTCCTGAGTAAATTGTGAAGGTGGGGGTACAATAGAGGGTAGAAGGAGAAGAAGGGAAGAGAGTGGAGAAATATGTATAGCTCAATAAAATCAATTTAAAAAAGAAAAAGAGTTGCTGTGGCCATGGTGTCTCTTCACAGCAATAAAAACCGTAACTAAGACAAGAGACAAAGAGAGCATAATCAGAGAAAACTAACCTCATGGAAATTAAGGACAGATGGTAACACACACACACACATACACACACAAAGCAAGACAGAGGAAAGATGGGATGTGATTATTTAATAGCCATAGAGGAAAAGAATCTTTCATGACAACTGTCTGCATGAAACTATGAGGGTTACCAAGAAAAAGATCTGAGGCAAGTATTCTTGATATGTGTAAGACTAAGATAACATTAATATATGTGACATTTGAGGGGAGAACACACAACAAGGAGAAAAATACACTGAATGAAGGCAGGAGCTGAGACTTGGGCATCTATGCCTGGCTTCCAGAGGTGGCATCCTAAGAAAGGAGTCATGATACTGGTATTGGGAGTTTGCTTGGAGTAGAGGTGGGAAGACGCGGAAATCCTCTTCCGACTGCCTCTTTTCAAATGAGTCGATCCTTCATCTTCATTTCCAGCGGGACTACAAACGCCTGTGCTTCAGGATTTGTGTTTGCAGTGTCAAGTCTTACAGAGCTCTGGGTATGCTCAGCTCAGTGGACTGTGCTGCAGTTGGCACTTGCAGCTCCACCTAAAACACCACAGGTTCTTTCTGATTTCTTCAGAAACCATCAGCATGACTTCTCTCTCGTTCCCTTCCTCTCTACCAAGTTAGGTTCTCCTTTTCTTTAGCTAGCTCACAGGCCACCCAAGGAGAAGTCTTTGTTCCACAATGTGTTCCTCTTTTGTGTGACCCTCCCACGGTGCTGTAAATGGCCAGCAAGGGGCTGCTTATGAAGCTGTCACCTGAGTCCCTTCCCTAGTCAGCAGTGGGAGGTGGAGGTGCTGGTGACAGTGGGACACAATGGAGCTTGGAACCCACCAGCAGTTCACTGGACAGTGACATCTGAGTGGGCCTGGGCTTTATTCCCTTAATCAAGATCAGCCCTGACAGCAACCTTCTGCAATGAATGCCAAAGTGGGCTATGTAACCATGCAAGTCTGGGACTTAAAACCTGAGAGCAGGAAGGGGGAATAATATAAAACCTGAGACCAAAAGAAAAATGACAAGAAAAGTATAACTTGGCTAACAGGATTTTAAAGAAGCAAATAGTTTCCACAATTTTGAATGCTTCCTCTTCTTGGGCATGTTATTTCTTTTGAGTATTTTTTTCTTTTTCCTTCTAAGCATTTTCATTAAAAATATGAGAGAACTACTTATGACAATGGACACAGTGCTAAATATTTTTTCTCTAAAATTAAAATGACGGGGGTGTGGCTTAATGATAGAGTTCGTGTCTAAGATGCACCAGGTTCTGGGTTCAGTCCCAGTCCCCAGCACTGCAACCAGGAAAAGCAGCAACAACAGCAACACAGTTGTTCAAATTAAACTAAGAAGGAGATGGGAGTAAAACTCATTTATACTGGTGACAGTATTCGACAAATAAAAAAAAAATTAAAGATAGCTTTTGGTTAATAACCAGTAATCATTTGCAAAATAATATGTAGGATCATCAAAAGTAAAATCATAAGTTAAACAAATTTTATATTCATGTCTAGCTAAAGCTGGCAATCAAATGCCTTAGATTCTCTATAGCATGACTGGCTCCATTGATTAAACAAGCACTCCTTAAATCAAGCCATCCAAATGCACATATCTAAGTATAAAGAGGTGAGGTAGGGTACTATTTCAATGCAAAAACCAAATCAAACATAGTAAGAATGCAAAATCTGCAAACCACCAGGCTAAAAAACATTATAGAAAGAAAGATTCAACCACTGTGCAGAGGACTGAGACCAGTGAGATCACTGGGAGAGTCACGTGCTTCATGACACATTAGCAGGTGTAGCAGCTCAGTGAGCCCAGTGACACACTACCACAGGTAAAGAAGCAAAGATCTTCTCAACAGGCCAACTAAAATACAGATAAGTCATCTTTCCAAGTTGCTGACACAACAAAGAACCAGTGAGGACTAAAAATCCAGTTTTGAAACAGTAAGAGCCTGAGTTTTTATGAGACAGTCACTAAAAGCTGTGTCCTAGATATTCTTTTGTTTTGTTTTGTTTTCGAGACCTGGTTTCTCGGTAGCTTTTGGAGCCTGTCCTAGATCTAGCTCTTTGTAGACCAGGCCGGCCTTGAACTCAGAGAGATCCACCTGCCTCTGCCTCCCGAGTGCTAGGATTAAAGGTGTGCACCACCACAGCCCTGCTGTGTACTAGGTGTTCTAACAAAGGAAGTCTCTGCCCAGATCCTGCAACTGCCCTGGGAGTAAAGAGCCACAGAGGCAGAAAGGTGAGGTTTCTCTAAACTTCTAGATGTCACCTGGTACATGGTGCATGTGAGCAGCATCACCCAGGCAAAAGGGACTGTCTACCTGCAGTCTGGATAGGTGCGCGGCTGAATGCATTCTCTTCCGGCAAGATACCTTAATATTTGTCTTCAAGAGGGTCCACTCAGACTGTACAAATGATTTGAAGGTTGATGGTGGTCCTCCCACACCTCTGGACCATTGTCTGAACCCCCATCTTCATGATACACTTTTCCTGTTGCTATGACCAAATGCCTGATATAAGATATGTGTTGAGTTGAAATGAAGTCCAGAACCCAGACTTAATACATGATAGGAAAGTGTGGCTTCTAACACATGCACCACAGAGTCAAATGCCGTGCCTTCATGAGCTCTGCCTCCATCCTCATGGGGAACCCTAGAAGTATTCTTTTCATTCACCACTGAACACTTAGGAGGAACAGCTTTTTTCCTTGCATTTCTTTCCCCAAAGAGTGAAAATGCATAAAAATATGCACTGCTATTATCATCTTTGCAACTGACTACTGGATGTTACTGATAGATCTCTATACTGCACTCACCGCTAAAACATAAACACTGACCAACTCAACACTGTGTATAATCCCACTAATTCAAACTCCGCACTGCTACCTGTCAACGTCTAACAATCAGTTTTGGGAATAAATAAGATCCCACGTGTCCTAAGACACATTACATTCTGACATATTAAAGCTTAGGATGCTTCACGTGTTGGTGACATCACAGACATGCTGTCACACAAAAGCACTGACCCAAAGTCCAGCACGGTGCGGCTCAATGTTCTCGAGAAGACAGCACTCCATCCAACCCCTGTCTGACAACAGGTTTAACAATCCACATGCCTTCCCCCCTCATTACCGGGTTTATAGGGGAGTACAGTTTTCTAATTAGATAGCTGCCTCCTCCTTCAAATGCCAGCACCCTTGAGTCTAATGATTAAAGGCCTGATGAATTCCACAGTGCTTATTTCATCCCATCTCCATCTGATCTGAAATGATAATCTCTGCAAATCTTCTTTGAAATGCTGTGTCATCTTAAGACAGTGGTCGTGTCAGAAGCAGTATTGGTTTTCATTTGCCTGCTTGCATACAAATGGAATTATTTTTTCCACCCTATGCAGCCAACCCATTGAAAAATAATAACCTAATTTTAGGAATGACATTTAGATGAGATCATGGGGTTGGAGGGAAACTGCCAGGTGGTTCGCCCACCTCACCCATGAACCTCAGGGCTCTCTGGGCGACGATATTTGGACTTTGGGCAGGGGTGTCGCTAAATCACTTGGTGTTTTATAAATGAAAAGAAGAAATGTTAGCTTTTCTTCCTAAGAGCCAAGAAGAGCCCTCTGCAACTTGCTCACTCGGCCACTGTAGACCTCAAGCTTGGTGGAGTGTAAGACTCAAGACTACCACACTGCTTAGCAACAGGACCATCATTAGTATGCACGGTTTGTAAACGGGCACCATCGTGTTTCTACCTGAATGCAGTTTCAGGCAATTTTAGGCTGATAGGATGGTATCTGACCTATGAAAACTAAAGGTCACAATTAAAATTAAATGTGGATGGGAGTTTTTTGAAGAATAACAGAATAATCAGAACTCTTTCGAGCATTCTGTGCCCATAGAGATATACAGGGAGGATCTGGGGGCATTTTCCAGTTTCTAGTATATGTGCTGCCGAAACGAGCACCATTTTCCAGTTTCTTTAAAAGGAATGATAGACTTTTTCAACACAAGCAATTGAAGCGGTGAGCTCTTCAGGAGAGTGGATGATGACCAGTGAGATGACTCACTGAAAAACCATGACGAACCTTAGTTTCTAGGTATCTAAGCGCATTGCCTAGTTTTATGTTAACTTGACACAAACTAGAGTCATCAGAGAGCAGGGAGCCTCAACTGAGAAAATGTCTCCATAAGACTGGGCTGTAGGCAAGCCTGCAGGGCATTTTCTTAACTAATGATTGATGGTGGAGGGCCCAGACCATTGTGGGTGGTATCATCCCTGGGCTGGTGGTCCGGGTTCCATAAGAAAGCAGGCTGAGCAAGCCATGGGGAGCAAGCCAGTAAGCAGCAACCCTCCATGGCCTCTGCATCAGCTCCTGCCTCCAGGTTCCTGCCCTGCTTGAGTTCCTGTCCAGACTTCCTTTGATGATGAACCGTGATGTGGAGGAATAAGCTAAATAAACCCTTTCCTCCCCCAAGTTGCTTTGGTCACAGTAACAGTGACCCTAACTAAGACACTAAGTAAAGTTTGTAAACTACCTAGAAGTATATCCTAACATCTAGAACACTAACCTTGAATCACCCTCCCCCGTTCAATACTCAGAGCAAAAAAAGAAAATCAATTTACAGTTAGGAATGTGCTTGCAACAGTTCAATTTACATATTTTAATTCATCCCCTTAAGTTAAGAAACTTGAAATTATTCCATTATGAAATATGTAAGGAAGTATTTTAACGCCTGAGAGTCAGTAACACACCATCTCCCACTGAACTCTTATTGCAGATGCAAACCTTGATGTATTTCATTAGCTCTCTGTTTAGAACACCTCATGAGGGCACTCAACACCAACATCACAGCCAAACCCACCAACTGGAAAGCTGTGGATTAAGGCCGGGTGTAGCCGGGTGGGAAAGCTAGGGAGCTGGGACTGATGGATGAGGGCTCATTTCGAAGGGGCTCATTTCGAAGGGTCTACCTAGCTTAGAAGTGCAGCACCCGAGCACCCCAATTTATGATCTTAGGATGAAAACATATGACAGATTGGAGTTTTCACTTTAAGATCAAGGTTACATAGGAGAGCCGAGGGGGGAAAAAAAATGTCGGCAGCTCAAGACATCAAGGAAAACACTTTCTCAGTGTGTCCCTTACAAGCTCCCTAAGGCCACTACTGCAGTAGCCCATGGGAATATCCCCAGAAGTGACCAATATGCTTTGTGTCCTAGGGTTCTTAAGAGTCTTAATTTAGGGATACTTTCAAATTTTATATTTTTTACAAATCTAAATTCAAGATACATTCCCTGTCAGCAGAAGTAAAAATTTATGGAGGAATTTAAATACAGAATAAACATTAAAAATTTTGCCCATTAAGCCACAAACCAGGTAAATAGAAAGAAAATATAAAATGCTGTAAGTTATCAAAAAATGGATTTTTTAAAAAAATGTTAATTTTTTTCAATTTTATTGTTGTTGTTGCTTTACTCAAGATGGAGGGATTTGAATTATATGGCCTTTAAAAAACTGTAAAACTTGAAGCAGATGGTAATGTCAGCTTCCATCACAAGGCAAAAAGTAGATATTCCTGTGAAAAGAATAAACCAATAGGTCTGTTCTGGCTTCATTTCTGTTACTATGATTAAAACAAACCCAACAAAAGCGACTTCTGGGAGAAAGGTTTATGTTACCTCAGAATTCCAGGTCACAGCCCATTACATTAGTGTGGGGACAGTAATGCCACAACAACTTGAGGCAGTTGGTCATGTCACATCCACAGAGTCGAGAGCAGAGAGAAATAAGCGTGTCCTTTCCTACTTGCTTGCTGGTGAGTAGCTCTTTTCCTCCACCCTGACACAGTTCAAGACTCTCTGCCTAAGGAATGGAGCCACCCACAGTAGGCTAGGGCTTCCCACATCCAGCAACTTAATTGAGATAATCTTCCACATGCCCACAGTTCAACCCAATTTAGACAATCCCTAATGGAGACTCTCTTCCCAAGGTATTCTAGGTTGTGCCAGGTTGACAAGGCTAATCATCACGTCACCCTAGTATAAAGTATCTATCTTTTCAGAGGGTGAAAAGGCTCTGGGATATTAAAGGTAGAAACAGGAAGCTTTTATTTCTACGAATATCACACAGATTTTGCCTGGGACTCCTTTTTTAAAATGTTTGTTAAGCCTTTTCGCTTTGGGCTACTGTGCTTCTAGTTATCTAAGGAAGAGACCATCACACCAAACTGTCCAGTGGCTGGATGATTCAAGTTCTACCTACCAAGTTAAGAAAAGTTCTGCAGGACTCTGTCTCTGAAATTCTGAGTCAAACATCCAGCTACGGATATAGCTCAGTTGGTAGAATGTTTGCCTACTGTCTTAGTTAGGGTTTCTGTTGCTGCTTTAGAGACCATGACCAAAAGCATAGATCCTGGTTACAGTCCATTGAGTGAAGCTAAGGCTCGGCCTTAAAAAGGGCTCTAACTTGGAGGAAGAAGCCCTGGAGGAGGGCTACTTACTGCCCAGCTCAGCTGCATTCTTCCACAACTCAGGGCCACGTGCACCCCAGGGAGGCACCATGCACAGTGAGGTGGGTCCTCCCACATTGGCCACTAATCAAGAAAATACCTGGCAGACTTGTTTACTGGCCCACTGAATGGGGGCATTGTCTCTCTTCCTATTTTTTTTTTCAGAAGAGCCTGGCTCGTGTCAAGGTGACACAGAAATCTAAACAAAATATCGAGCATACATGAAGCCTTAGGTCTGATCCCCAGCACTGAATAAACCAGGCAAACACCTATAACTCTAGCATTAGGGAAATAGAGATGGGAGGATCACAAGTTCAAGGTCAGCCTGGAATATGTGTTGCACTGAATAAAAATATATCATCTACATCAAATCCAGCTTGACTGGTAAGACATTTTCCTACATCCATGTCTGCAACCCACATTATAATGGTTGCCAGAGTCACACTGAAGCTTGGGTTTGCTCACTATCCCATCAACTCACATTTTAAAATATGTATTACTCCTAGGGAACACTGTAATGAATCATACCCAAGCTTTTAAAGTATATAATGGTCAACCTGGGAAGAGCAGGCAGGCCTAATCACCATTATTCTTGGCCGACACATGATTATGTTAAGCTCTAGCTATGTGAAAGTACAGAACACGTCCCTTAGAAATCCACCCAGAACAGGGGCTTGAGAGGTGGCTCTGAGGTTAATAGCACTGCTGCTCTTCCAGAGGACCCAGGTTCAAGTCCCAGCACCCACATGGCAGCTCACAACCATCTATACCAGGGATCAGGCACCTTCACACAGACATACAGGTAGACAAAACACCAATGCACCTAAAATAAAAATAAATAAATTTAAAAAAATCCCCCAGAAGAAACAAAACATCACAGGGGTAACAGTGTTTATGAGATCCTGACATTGTCAGCATCTTCAGAGAAAGAAGATCACAGTGACAAGTGTGTGTAACCCCAGCACCGCGGATGCAGGAGATTACTGAGGCAGGATGGCTGCCAGCTGAGATCTAGGTTCAGAGAGATCACCTCTCAAGAGAGTAAGTCAGAGAATAATAAAACAGGACATGCTCTGACACAGGCATGTGTGCTCACCTCTACATACATGCACAGATGTGTGCACACACATACACAGAGAGAGAGAGACAGAGACAGAGACAGAGACAGAGAGACACAGAAACAGCACATCAAAACTAAACAGAAAAATACTGAATAATAAGAAGCTAGAAGCTATCTAGAACTGTCATTTACATCATAAAAATCTCTCTATTGCTCAAAAATAAAAAGGTTTGCTCAAACAAATGAAGTTTGCACAAGGAAAAAGAAGTAAGAAGGAAACGGTACCCTCTGGATCTGTATAAACAGTCTAAGTTTGCACAGTATAATTAAACAACTTTTAGGTATTAAAATGGATTGGAGCACAGACACAAACACAAAGTCACAATATCCACTGGAGTCCAGGAACTGCAAGGAAGTGTTTCTTCCACTTTCATCCTCCTTCCTGTAGGATCCCTGGCTTTCTCCTTCCCTCTCCTTCCCTTCTGTGAAAATTGAGGGGAACCCCAGCTATGCACGGCTTGTGCTACACATCCCCCATGCTGTGGGAGATGAGGGGTGCAAGGATACTGAAGTACATCCAACAAAAATTTTAGTCATGCCAGCACCCAAATCCTCCCTATGTTCACATTTCCTCATACAGCATACAGAAGTGACTGTATGAAATTATTCATTTCAAGCAAGCTAGAAAACAGTGGGATATGCATGGCTGATAGTGAGATTTCATCTTTGGGGACACCTAATGGGGAAAATAAGCCAGTTTCACACTCATAGCCCAGGAGAGTTCCAGAAATGCTAAATGGGTGTCCATCATACCCTCACCCACAATGAGAAAATGGGTATTCACAAGGTCTCCTTTCAGAAAACAAAGTGGAATGAGGTTGGGGGAGGAGTGGAAAGGGCTTGAAAGAATTTGGTTACCCAGCCACAATGGTACCATCATTAGTACAAGCCTCCTTGTATAAGCTAGTCCATCCAGATTGCCTGTCCATGGAGTCCAGTTCCAGACGCATCTCTCTTTATCAGCGAATGTGAAAACACATATTCTGTTTCTATACCCCCTCTGCTTTATTCTACTTCAAAGTCTTAGCTAGTGCTTAGGAAATAAAACACAAGAAAGCACAACATTTACATTAAGAAGTCATGTCCACCCCATGAATGCCAAGACTGGGATCTCTACCACAGATCCAAACACATGCGGCCAACACGAACTGCATTTGGTAATGAAGTTCTAAACATTTTCTCCATACTTCTTCAGCAAAAACATTTATCTGGCTTTAAAAGGATCAAACAAAGAAAAAAAAAGACATTAAAATGACAAAAAAAGTATATAGTTCCTTGATATTCGATATGCGCCTGCTTAGAGACTATTCAGTCAATTACATACACTGTCTTCCCATCCTCACACAGCATGCTAAAATTATACTTTTTAAATCACCATGGGGTTAATTCATGCACAAGGGAAAGCAAACGTACTCCACAAGATAAGGAGCCACAA
The DNA here is from genome assembly GCF_014885135.2 of Alexandromys fortis. NCBI lineage: Eukaryota > Metazoa > Chordata > Mammalia > Rodentia > Cricetidae > Alexandromys > Alexandromys fortis. Next base: position 24,332,154 of record NW_026067924.1, on the reverse strand, counting down.
TTTAAGGACTATGATTTAAAAATCTAACAGTATCAATGGCCAAGAGTCTTCTGTTAAGCTCTGTAGAGACAGGACTAAGCCTGCACTTGGTAAACAGATAACCTTGTTTTTTACACAAGCCATTTGTGAGCGGAGCCAGTATCCCAGTTGGTAAAGTGCTTGCCTTGTAACCCACAGGACCTGAGTTCAAGTCCCAGAAACCACCTAAGAGGCCCAGGTGTTAGTTAGTTCCTGTCTGCAACACCACCAGAAAGACAGAGGCGCAAAGACCAGCTGGCAGCAAGTGGAATTAGTGAGTTCCAGGGCTATGAGAAACCTTTTCTCAAAAAAAATAGCTGGTGCCTGAGGCCTCCATTTGCATGTGTATACACATGCCACACACCTATGCATGCACCAGCACACATGCCCATACATACATCAGACTACATACGCATGCCCATACATGTACCAGCACACATACACATTCCATACATACACCAGAACACATACACATGCTCATACATGTACTGGAACACATATACATGCCCATACATACACCAGAACACATACACATGCTCATACATGTACCAGAACACATACACATGCCCATACATGTACTGGAAAACATACACATGCCCATACATATACCAGCACACATACACACACCCAGAAAAATTGAAAACTGAGTGTTATTGGACTGTACTTCTGACAATTCCTTAATAATATTTTAATTGGAGAAAGTATCCATGCATGATAAGTTGAATACCAAGTGAGAAGATTTAAAATATATTTTTCTTAACAGTTTCCAAACACAACACATTATTTTTTTAAGTTTCTTCTCTTTTTTCAATAAGTGTTTCTTTGTGTGTGAAAGGAGTATGTGTGTGTGTGTGTGTGTGTGTGTGTGTGTGTGTGTGTGTGTTGATGGTAACGGTCATAGTACAACTTTTTGAGTCATTTCTCTCTGGCCACCTTGTGGGATCCAGGGACTGAATGGGGATCCAGCATAGATCACAGGTCTGTGTTCGCGGGCACTGACTACTGAGTCATCTCAACAGCCCGCCAACGCATTAGCCTTACTCACACCACTGTGCAACGGATTAAGAGCCTACGTGCCCGAACTAAAAGGCTACATTCTTGGACCAACCTCTGCCAACTTATAATCAGAAATGAATACAATGTGGCCTACAACACAACCCTTCCAATTCAATTGCAAATAAAAATCTTAGAAATTGAATCTGGCCTCCCTTCCTTCTGCAGAGTTTGTCTCTTTCAAATAGCATAATCTTCTCCACTAATCACTTCTTTGCCACTTAGTGAAAGAGCGGCTCAGACACTCTTAAATGACTATTACAATTGGGCATAAGATGGATTCTGAGGACACCACTGTCTCAGGCAGGTCCCTCTGGTGTTGCTCCCCATGATCTCTAAGGTGCATAAAGAGGGCCTTAGGTGCTTTCCCAAGTAATCAGAATTTCTGCTCACCCTGTGTAATGTTCTCAAAGATAGCAATCTATTTTGAAATACAATTACTGCCCCCGTCAGTAACAAATATATAAGTCATGCCACTAACAATGTGGCAAAGTAGATATGCCTTTCAGAGCTACAGAAATAAAACACACACATCTTGGTTCAGGAGAAACCATATTTAAATTCCAGGAATCAGTGAGACCTGACATGTGCAGTAATCAACAGAAACCCAGGACAGGGTACCACCTATACTTAGACCAGCAGGTTTCTCACAGAACTACAGAACCACTGTTGAGTCCTGCGTGGCAACCTGTCCCATCCCCTACTCTAACAGTAACGTGATGTTTTCACTACATTTCCAGCTCCATCTACTCATAACACTGCCTTTACAGGGAGCCCTTCCTGCCCACACCTAGAGCCTGGTTGGAAAGAATTCTTTCAACACCCACTCCGGACCTTGCCCAGTCCTTCCTCTCCCTTCATCCTTAAGAGATGACTTCATACATCGGGTAAATTTGGGAATGAGTGGGTGTCCTCAGCTCAGTTCTGCTGTTTCTTCCTCTTGGGAGTAAGCACATTGTCCAGACGGAACAGGTCACACCATCAGGAAAAACATAGCATTACTTCCTGGCTTTGTTCTTTTCCAGGTTCTTTAGCACCTAGGGAGGAAGTACTGATGATGTCGGCATGTCCTATTTCAAGATTGCACAACCTGATCCCAGGCTTCTTTGCATTCATGGTAACTGGTCTTCAGAATGGTGCCCAAGTTCTTAACTATGCAAATGAAGTAAGGATCACATTTCCACTCATATCCACAGGGAGATCCAGTCTTAACAGATGAGCATTCTCCCGCCTTCCTCCTAGCTAACAGGATCCTGATGCCCTGTGGTACCAGTTCCGTCCCCACAGCTTATGTGCCTCAAGGGGAGCCACCACCTCACTCCCAGCTGCACTGGGTATTTTTACTTTGCTAACAATTATTTTAGTAATGGGCATTTGACCAAAGTCTGGTTAATGAGACATAAACAGAAGTCTCCTGGGGAAAGAGGTTTTTGGAAAGACTGTTCTTCTGGAATAAAAGAAATGGTCTTTCTACTTCCTCTGGACAGGGTGTCTGGAAGCCTGATTGTTCCTCATTACTAAATGGGCTGCACAAAGAACACAGGAGTGAGCAACTAGGGCCAGCCCATTCTGGCTCACCCTTCCTTCTAGAACTATTACAGACTGCCAGGCAGACATAATGGTTCACATAACCCCAATACCTGGTAGGCTGAGACAGGAGGCCTGCCAGTTCAAAGCCACCTTTGGCTACTCCATTAAGCATTATCTCTAAAAATAATAATAAATAGAAGGGGAATCATCTTTGGGTTTTTCCCCAAGATAATATCAAAATGAAGAAGGAAGTTCATACCTCACCCCATAGCAAGAGCCAAAGCAAAGACTTTAAAACCACTGAGTAAGTGATGACCAGGCAACAATAACCACAAAAAGTCAAGTCAGTCCTCTCCTTTCAGTGTCCCCAGACACCAGAACCCAGAAGACCCATGACCCTGAAAACCGAGGAGGCATACACTTGACCATCAGCTTTTCTGACCACCAAAGTACTAGAAAAGACAGGGGACAACACAACTGTGTTCAGTGTGGAGCTTGAGGCCAACAGTGCAAGATCAAAAGGGCTGGAAAGAAGTGCTGAGACATCAGAAGGACCAAAGTCAACACCCGATGAGGCCAGATAAAGAGAATGAGGCACGTCTCATCCCGTCTACTGGTTATGATGCTCCAGATGCTGCCAACAAAATTGGATCCTGCTGGCTAACATCAAATGTACAAATTTTCAATGTGTATCCTACACAGATATACACATCTATATACAAATAAATATATCTCTACACACATAGTATAAGACAAGCATAAAAAGGAGTTTCTTGCTTGCAGCTAAAAGCAACCCTAACGAGCCAGCCCTCAGAGCTAGAAGATGCCATATTCAGTCTAGTGTCTACTGCCTCCCCAGCTTGCTTTCTTGATGGATACATTCATTTCTTTGGGTCTCAGAAGGAACACCAGGAACCCAAACCAAAGCCTGTGGTTGGAGGGAAGTAGTAGCTTTGTGACATGTCCCCCTAGACATTGAGCATGCAACACAGAACTCAATCCCACAAGTCAGCAATTAACTCATTAACTCCAGCATTCAAATTCCCCACAGCAGATGCCTCCAAAAGATGGCTAGATTTCACTCCATTTTAAGAGAAAAATTCTTTAAAAATATTAAAGACTTTGAGCCATTAGGATCCTTCCTGCAGCTTCCGCAGAAGCAAGCAACTCTGAGAAGCTAATGTCGGTATCAAAGATAATACACACAAGCCATATAATTAGCATGTGCCCAGCAGGTGCCCAGTAAATAATAAAACATCACAGCTAATGCCGTCCTTCAGTGGAAGTACAAAGGCACCAGGAAAGCATCGTGGAAATGTCTGAGCCACTTCATATGAATCCCATGATCATAATCAATAAGTCACAACTTCTACTCAGTGAGGATCCCTCTTAATGCTTACCTACCATGAAAATGAAAAATAACCCTTTTAATAATCTACGGCCATATTTATTGTCTCAGAAATGGCAGGGAATTATTCAACTCTATTGATGTTTCCTGAATGGAAGTGAGAAGGATGAAAAATGGATGTGCACCCAACAGCATCCAGCTGATTCTAAACAGCTTAGAAATGTTAAAATGGGATGGCCGCCCTGCATAGCAAGGTACATTTTTTAAGCCATAGAGTTATTAGTCACTAAATGATTTTAAACTCTGCTATTAATCCTCCTGTCTCCATCAACTCTCATTTCACATTCAGAATGGCATAGCAATAAACCCTTTACGCAAAACAAATACAACAGAGTCGGTGTTTGCAGAGCACAAGTCGGGGCAGGAATAAATCCCCGTGCTTGGGTGCATGTGTGCGCTCCCCCACCACCCACATCCTCAGGGTGAACTTCTCTTAAAGGGAGTGCAGGAAGAGGGTGCCACTTGTTGCTGCCACTCTTTAATCATGGGGCACAATTGCCACATGCTGCGCCCAGCCAGGACTGCAGGAAGTCACCACACCATCATTGACTGAGTTCTTTCTCTATGTCCACCAATTCAAGCTAACATAAACTTCAACTGCATTCAGCCACATCTCCAGATCAGGCTGACCAATGCTTGGAACGAAGCTCTTAGTAACTGCCTGAGCAGTTGAGACGAGATTTCCCCCAGTACCCCGGGTCACTTTAGCTGTTGGAGTAAATGTTTTGCTTGTTATTTGACAACATGCCTTACATAAAGAAGAAAGGAGAGCCTTATCAGGAGACAAACTCCCGCACAGCAGGGAAGACATGAAGATGAGAATGGCTCACTGCTCTGGCGGAGGGAACATGGGGTGACTGCTGTATCCTGGGAATAGTCAGGTAGCAGAGCATTCAGGATAGAACTTGGGCCAGGACACAACCCACAGGGCCCATGCCACAAAGATGCACATCTTCTAGCTGGACCCCGTATCCTAAAGGTAGACTAGCCTCCAGAAACAGTACCAATGTTTGGGGACCAAGCGGTCACAGACATGAGCCTGTGGGGGACACTTCACATTCAGATAATGGTAGGCACATTCACAGTGTTAAATACAATGTCATCTAGATGCAAACATTAAAAAGACAAATCGAGATGGGCTGGAGAGGTGGCTGGGTGGTTAGTAGCTCATACTGGTTTTGGACACCTCTGGTCTCTATAAACATCTGCACTATGAACATACACAGAGACACACATACATAATGAAAAAAAAAAGACAAGTAGACCAACAAATAAGACACATAGAAAGACTGCATCCTGAGCCACTGCACAGAAAGGTCACATTATAATGTCACCAGGAAGTGTCGTCAGACAAAGCGGGACTGGGCAAAACAATGTTCACACAAGATTTCATGGGATGGAAAACTAGTCAGCACCCACCCAGAGCTGTGAATGACAGGAGAGTCACTTCCTTTCTGGGTACGCCTCCTCTACCCAGGATGCTCAGTGTCGTGGTAAACACCGCTGTGCTGAGGGGCTGGGAAGATGTGAGAGGTGGCCCTTCGTTTTCATAAACGTTCACTGAGTACCTGCTGCGTACACGATACACTCACTCAGTGCTGTATCAAGCCCTATATTAAATGATTCAAATAAACTGGAGTGACAACCTAGTGAGTCACACTGGTACCAACAAACACTCCTGTATCTTACTTAGTCCTGTATCCAGAACTCCTACACGGTCCTCAACAGGGACTTGCTTTCCAATCCAGGCAACCTGCTCGTGACTTATAAACTTGGGGAGATGAAAAATAAGTGCAGTCTTTGGGGTTGAGTTAAGCCTTGAGTACTCATTTTCCAAATCTGAAATATAGAAATCATTTGCCTACTCATTTATTGTCACATGTGTGCATGTGTTGTGTATCTGTACGTTTGTATGCACACACATGCCACAGTACATGCATGGAGGTCAGAGGATAACTTGCAGACGTTGGTTCTCTCCTATGACGCTGGTCCCAGGGACTAAGCTTAGGTTTCCAGGCTTGATGTGCCATCCCGTCGGCCCTATTTGGATTTTTAATATAATTTTTCTGAAAATGATTTATAGTAGCAGTCTTACTGTCCTTTTTAAAGATGCAAAGAGCCATGGGAAATGCTCCCCCATTTATCTAATCCTTTAACTTCTTATTTATTTTTACAGTGTCCTGCCTAGTTTATTGTCAACTCGACACAAGTTTGTTATCTAAAAATAGGAATCTCAGTTGAGAAAATGCCCCCAGACTGACCTATTGGCAAGACAATAAGACATTTGATTGACTGATGATAGCACTTAGGGAGCAAGCCAGTAAGCGGTACTCTGCTGTAGCTTCTGCTTCAGCTCCTGCCCTGACTTCCCTCGGTTAGAGAGTGTGACCTGAGCATTGTGAGCTGAAACAAACCCTGCCTTCCCAAAATGCTTCTGTTCATGGTATTTTATGGCAGTGACAGAAGCTTAACTAAGATGTTTGGTAAATGAAACCAACACCTAGAGCAGCGGTCAGGGTCTAGGACCTGCTCTAGGTCCGGCTCTAGGTCTTCGCTCTAGGTTCGGACTGAGGTACAGGTCTAGGTAGGTCTAGGTCCAGGTCTAGATCTGGGCTAGGTCAGGGTCTAGGTCCACTTCCAGGTCTAGGTCTAGGCCTGGTTCTAGGTGTGGATCTAGGTCTAGGTCTAGGCCTGGGTCTGGGTTTGGGTCTAGGTCTAGATCTAGGTCCAGGTTCTAGAGGAAATTCTCAGGAAAAGAAATTGCACCTGGACTAAAGGGTTTTCTCCCGATGGAATTACTAATACCTAGACAAATGCAGGGACCTAAAATCAAGCTAAGGAAAAGAGGGTGGAAAGAGCTGGAAAGACAGAAACAAAGCAGGTATGTACATAGAGGGAGAATGAGCTACCGTCCCATTGTCACTAGAGAGGTTCAGGGGCACCAACTACCATGCGTGGGGAACCAACTAGACCTCAGACACTGGGGTGGAATGGCAGGAGCTGCCTCCTGGCTTTCAACTCTCAAGAGAAAGCAGTGCTTCACTCTGTTTCTAACAAAGCTACAACGCTACAGATTCCTCCTGGCATGAAGCGATTAAGACAGGGAGAGTTGAGAGGCAGATCCAAGGTTACTTTGCCCTATTCTCCTGGCCCAATGTGTGAGCCAAATGAAGACACAATGGATGTCAAAGCGACGCTGCCAGGTCCCTCATATAACAGAATGAACCACAAAGACCGCCCTCACCCCAAGCTGACTTGTCTGAGATGAGGAACACCTTCAGTGCACGCTCCTCTTTCTCCAACTCTGGAATGATCAAGCCTTGCAAGATTCCCAAGGTCTATTCGAATTGTAGATATATCCGTGCCCCGAAATGCCTTCTCCGGGAAACATCTCGTGCCAAGCACTTCATTTCTCACGTAGATTTTGCAAATATATTCAATGAATACTCTTATATTTTAAAGTTCATCTGCAAGAATAAATTTACAGGAAAGTAAAAATAAGTTTCAAGAGGAGTGTATTGGATTTGGCTACCTCTGTCACGTATTAAAATCAAATACAAAGTTGTAGTAAGTAAAGCAGTACGAGGAGTGCACTAGCGAAAATAATGTTTAGGACTCTGTGCGTATACATTTAAACATCAGGAGCCAGCCAGGAAGTCAAGGACGAGGACAAGTGAGTAGATATGGAAGGAAAGCACTAGCATGCTCCCTTACACTTTCATATGGATTAAAAATCTAAGTATTAAGACCGGGCAGTGGTGGTGCACGCCAATATTCCCAGCACTCAGGAGGCAGAGGCAGCTGAATCTCTACAACTTCAAGGCCAGAGCGACCTAAAGTGCAAGTTCCAGGACAGGCAGGGCTCCAAAGAGAAACCCTGTCTTACAAAAACCAAAACCTGGGGCTGATGAGATGGCTCAGTGGCTAAGAGCACTGGCTGCTCTTCCAGAGGTCCTGAGTTCAATTCCCAGCAACCACATGGTGGCTCACAACCATCTGCAATGAGATCTGGCGCCCTCTTCTGGCATGCGAGCATACATGGAGGCAGAATGTGGTATACATAATAAATAAATAAATTTTAAAAATAACCAAATCCAAAAAAGACAAGGGAAATACATAAATTAAGGAACTATACTTAGAAATAGTCATAGGAGGTAATAAAGGTGTGTGCCTATATACAAATGCAAAGACCTTATACTATAAAACCAGTTGAAGCAAATCTCAATGAAGGAAAATAATACAGAATTCATTAAGTCAAATAATCTTATAGAAAAGTCTGGCATCCAGAGACTGATAACCATGTTCCCATGAGAAAACAGGCAAGGTGTAAACTTGGCAGATTCAGAATGAATGATTCATGCAAACACAGATCTGTCCTCTAGATCACAAACCCTAGAAATAAGTCAGATATCACTTTTCTACCTAAAAGCTTCACTATACCATGGTTAACATAACTCAGGGATAAATGAACATTATTCTGTATGACTAGACATGCATACTATTTTTACATTTTGGCAAAATGATTCAAAAGAGTTATAAAATGTGATAGAGCATTGATTCCTCAACACTATTTCTAGGAATTATTTCATATGGAAATAATCTAAAAAGCCAGGAATGCTGGGTCATGAGCCTGTAACTTCAGCACTTGGGAGGCTTGAACAGGATTTTCAATACTTCAAGGGTAACCTGAGATACATAATGAGTTCTGAACTAGCTGGGGCTAGAATGAGACCTGTTCCAAAGAGGAAAAGAAGAAAGAGGTAAGAGGAAAAGAAGAAAGCGGGAAGAGGACAGGAGGGGAGGGAGCAAGAGAAGATGGGAACAGGAAAAAAGGGGAAAGAGAAGGGGATGGAGGGAGTGGAAGAGAAAAGTGAAGAATTCAGCAAGTTCTCAAAAGTGCATGTTATTTCCTGTATCATTATTTATAATATTGAGTGTAATGGATTAAGTAAAAATGCTGCAGGTCCCTAAGCAGCAGCAGTGGTCAGCAGGTCCCGAGAGCACCAGTCCCAGGCAGAGATGGCACAATTCCCAAGTAGCTGCAGTGTGCCACAAGGGGCAGCGAGTCCCACAGGGAGAGACAGACAGATGGGCATACCACGAGACCACGCCACAGGTCTCCAAAGGCAGCTGGTCCTGGGCAGGGTGCCATGCAGTGGGCGAGAGACAGATGGATAAGCACGTCATGCAAAGTGAGGTTGGATATTTGTTTAGTGGGTTATGGAAGGGAAGGGGAGAAGAGCAGAGAGGCAGAGACAGAAAGAGAGGACAAACAAAAGGGGGAAGGGGAGAAGTGGGGAGAAAATGGAGCAAGGCAAAAGCTGCCTCTTCAGGGAAGAGACTCAGGCTTCAAACAAGAAGATCTGCCTGCCTCAGTGGATGGGGGGAGTGGGCGGGGCTTGTCTCTTAAAGGGACAGGACAGATCATTACAGTGAGGATCTGAGCACAACTAAAACACTCACTAATAAGAGTATTATACAACAGAATACTATAAAGACATTGAGTATAGATAATGGGAATAATTAGTGTCTCTAACATACTAGTGATAGTTTTAAATGAGAAAGGAAGGCTAATATGGACAACATAAAAGAAAAGTGTGGAGCAATGTGTTACTGATTTTCCTTGCTGCTTTGACCAAATGTCTGATGAAAGCAACTTAAATGAGGAAGCATTTTTTTTTTCCTTTTGGCTCACAGTTTGTGGTAGTTTGAATGTAACTGGCTCCTATAGGCTCACTGGCAGTTGCACTATTAGGTGTGGCCTTGTTGGAGGAAGAGTATCACTGTAGAGGTGGGCTTTGAGTTCTCATTTATGCTCAAGACATGCCCAGTGTCCCAGATCACTTCCTGTTGCGTGGAAATCTAAGCTACCTCTGGAGTTAATGATAGAAGAACAGGGCTATGGAATTCACCTCCATGATTAATAAAAGCTGCTGAGGCTAGGCATGTGTCAGGGAGGGTCCCTGAATGGAGGCCTAGAGAGGCCACTGCATGGAGCTGCGAAGGTGAAGCCTGGATAGCCTTGGCGACCTCAAGACGTTAGAGATGCCAGAGCTGTGAGATACCTGAGAAAAAGCTGCTAACAGGGAGGGAAACTCGCCCAAGAGAGAGAAGTGTATTGCAGTCAACAAAACTGAAAGGAGTTGGAGATCTGAAGAGCTTTGACATCAGACATGGAGATGCAGAGTTTGGAGTTTGTCCAGCTGGTTTTTGGTCTTGCTTTGATCCAGTATTTACTCACTATGCTTCCCTCCCTACATTTTGGAATGGTCATATATATCTGTGCCATTATATGTTGGAAGTATGTGATCAGTTTTGTGTGTGTGCGTGTGTGTGTGTGTGTGTGTGTGGAGAGAGAGAGAGAGAGAGAGAGAGAGAGAGAGAGAGAGAGAGAGAGAAATCTTTTTTTATTTTGATTTTTTTAGGGGATTACAGTTAAGAGATTTCATGCCTCTCAGAAGAGACTTTGAACTTTGGGCTTTAAAACATTGTTGAGACTGTGATAGACGATGGGGATTCTTGAAGTTGGAGTGTATTTTGCATTATGACATTGTTACAAGTGTATAGGAATCAGGGAGTGGCATGTTGTAGTTTGAATGGAATTGGCTCCCATAAGCTCATAGCGAGTGGCACTACTAGGAGTTGTGGTTTAGTTGGAGTAGGTTTGGCTTTGTCTGAGGAAGTGTGTCACTGTTGAGTTAGACTTTGACGTCTCATATATGTTCAAGCCATGTCTATGTCAGTGTCTCAGTTCACTTCCTGTTGCCTGTGCAAGATATAGAACTCTTGGATACCTCTCCAGCACACATCTGCCTGCACGCCACCATGTCCCACTATGATGGTAACGGACTGAACTGTAAGCCACCCAATTAAATGTTTTTCCTTTATAAGAGCTGCTGTGGTCACGGTGTCTCTTTACAGCAATAGAAACCCTAACTAAGGCATAGTTGAAGGGTGCAGTCCATCATGGCAAAAGGGTGTGGCCACAGGAGGGTGAGGCGGCTGGTCACTTGGCATCCACACTCAGGAAGCAGAGATGATGCCTGTGCTCAGCTCACGTTCTCATTTCTATTCAGTCCAGAACCTTGGTGCGTGTAATGTCCACAGTTAGGGTGGGGTCTTCCCAGCTCCATTACCTCAATCTACTAACTCCAACGGCCATGTGCACAGACTTGTCTTCTAGGTAATTCTAGACCTGTCCAGGTGACAATAGGAACCATCACAGGAATATCAATGCCTGGGATTAAGGGAGAACTTCATTTTTTTATGTCATTTTCCAAAGAACATTCTTTGCAATGGATAAAATATAGAGAAATTAAAAAAAAAAACACTGCGAGAAACTATAAAAATCTTGACATGTCTTTAACTTTTAATTCTTACTCATCTGTCAAACAGACTAAGATTTGCCAATGCTTTTGTTGCTCTATGCACATCTGACTAAAAATATTTTCATTTTATATTTTAATTTTCCTCAGCTAATTAATTAACATTGTTTATTTTAATCATCAATTTTGTCCTAACTATGTCCCACATAAAAGATGACATTTTCCTTGAGTGGATATTCTACTTCAAAACCATCCTCAGGAGTAATAAATCATGTTATCTGGTGTATAGTAAAGGGGATGTGACTGACAGGGACCACCCTTTAAACACACACCACAATTACTCAGCACACACCAAGAGCATGTCAATCGAGGGTGGCATTATTGGTATTTCTCTAAAGTGATGCAATCATGGTTTGGAGCCTTGTCAAGTAGCTAAGTGATAAGCTAAAGAATAAATTCACTGCAATGAGATCACCGTCTGGAAATGATTTCACGATTTAGTTTTAAAATTGGCACAGGAGGCACTAGAGATGTGGCTCGTTGCAGGGTGTTCTTGTCTAGCATTCGTGAGGCCCTATGTTCAGTGCTCAGCACCACAGAACCCAGGCACAGCAGCCCACCTGCAACACCAGCACTCTGTGGGGAGGAGGAGGAGGACCAGATGGTCAATGTCATTCTTACCTACAAAGCAAGTTCAAAGTCAGCCCGGGCTATATGAAACCATCTCCAAAGAAAGTGCAAGCAAAATAGAGTAAGAAAAGAGGAAATGAAGGGAGGAAGATAAAGGAGGGTGGAAGGGAGACAGGGAGACAGGAGAGAACAGAAATGGGTGATTAGTGCTGGGGATATATCTTAGCAACTACGCACTTGCCTAACATGCACAAAGCCCTAGGTTCAATCCCCTTACAAATAAATCAATAAATAATGCAGCAGTGGAGAACGCACTAGACACAGCGCAGGAAAACGCTCGGCTCTCATGGCAGAGGTAACCTCGACTAGCTAAGCGAACTGTGGCAAGTCCATCGACATGCGCTTTCATTTCTTCCCCTGAAAAGGAATCGATTTAAACAGCAGACGGTGGTCGAAGGTACAAACACAAGCGTGCAGTGCTAGCAGGATGTCTCTTAAAGAACATATGCGATCCTCACCACCAGTGCAAAGCCAGATGCAAGTGCACCTATAGCTATAACTAGCTCCCTGAATCTGTTCCCTGAGTGTTACTATACTTGAAATGGGATCCACACTGCAGCTCAAAAGTGGGGTGTTCTGTAGTATATGTTAGTGGGGTGCTGGGAACCTCTATATCCTGCTGTGTCCTCTACCAGAGATGCCTTCGGAAGCATTGATAGTTTGCAGGCTCTAACCCACCCCACAGCAGCACAACACACTGCCTCTTTTCTGCACCCAGCTACTTTCTGAGTCCTTAGTCTGTCCACCCCTTCCAACAGAAATATCCATGGCAACATATAAAACCTAAGCCAATGGAGACATCCTGAAAATTAAGAATATTAATGATCTATATGAATATGCATGAGTTATCAATCCCCGAGGGATCATTCTCAACCTGGGTCTGCTGTTCCTAGCGCTGCTACTCCTCTTTAAAGATGTAACTCTCTTCACAAGGACTGGACCTATTATCTAACCACCCACTGAATGCCTTGTGCCCAAGGGGACACATTCAGTCTATAGTCAATTAGCCCGGAGGATGAACCCATGCAAAGACATCCACACACACAGAAGCCAACACTTCTTGGGTTGCCAAGAGGTTGAAAGCCAGGGAAAAGGGGGGAACGTTGACCTAAAGGTGAAAACCTATAAGTACGTCATGAGAGGAGGATGTTCTAAAGATGTGATGTGCAGCATGTTAATGATGCTAGATTGCACTGAAACTGACTGGAGCAGTAGATCGTCCGTGTTTTCATCCTGCATGCACAGGTAACTACGCTGTGGGGCACAGTATGTGAATTGTCTGCATTGTGGTAGTCTTCACGATCTATTTGTATAGCAGGCTGTTACCTGTACATCTCAAATATAGGGATGCTTGTCGATTAATAAAATTGAAAACAAATCAGCACAATTTTTATTCTAGTTATCTTTCTCTTGCTATGACTAAACACTTTGACTGAAAGCAACTTGGTGGGGAAAAGATTTATTCAACTTACACTTATAGTCCATCATTGAAGAAAGTTAGGGCAGGAATTTTATGCAGAAACCATGAAGGAAGACGGCTTACTGGCGTGTTCAGGCTCATGCTTAGCTAGTTATACAGCACAGGGAATTGTGCCACCCACAATGGGCTTGGTTCTCCTTATCCACTAACAACCAAGACAGTCTACCACATAGCACCCATTAGCCGCTTTGAGCTAGGCAATACCTTGAAATCCCCTTCTTCAGGGACCCTAGACTGTGCCAGGTTGACATTTAAAGGTAACTAGGAAAATAGTGCTTCTAAAGTCAAGACCATTCAAACAAGTGTGACAAAAAGCCTCCTAGGAAGCACCCACTCAGCTCTTCTAGCTCAAAGCTCTCCTCTCCAAGCAGTCTGAAAAGACAGCTCCCTCCCTGCCTATGCATCTCAAAGTGTTTACTTTGTACAATAGACACTGTTTCAAAGGAGGAAATCAGAGATCCACATTAGCATGAAGTCTTAGACACTCCAAATTTTCACTATTGTCCATAAACTGTGTAGTCAGCGAAGTCCAGAGAAATGACACCTGGTTTTGTCTGTATCTCAATCAATCCCAGAGATAACTCCACAATTCTTCACCATCCAAACAAAAACAGTTCCACAAAGCTTGCACTGGCAGCAGAGCAAATGTGTCCAAATGCAAGAGATTCTCCCATAAGTCACAAACCTAGCACCAGACCACTGAGATGGTACAAATGGCTATGTTCACACAGGCCGCCCCTAGAGCAAATCTGAGCCCTTCTGCTCCCTCTGGAAGTTAACAGGCCCTCAGCTGTTTTCTAAGAGCCCGCCTGAGACAAAACTCAAAGAGACATTAGCAAACTATGACCATTTTGTCATTATGGGCAACTCTGGGAAAGATAGAATGTGTAGAACACAGTGGTCCCGCTAGCTGTGTCTCAGTGTGTGCTACTGTGACAGAAAGTTATGTTCTCACTTTCTAGAGGCTGGGAAGCCCAGATGAGCATGTGCCTATCCAGGGAGGAGGTTCCTACTCTATTTTCCCCTGGCAGAAGACAGAATAGAAGGCAGAAGGCAGCAGAAGACAAATGCTGCATGAGGTCCCCTTTCAAACCCTCAGTCCCGAGTTGTAGAAGCCATTCAGTTGGTTGTCTGCTTCCTCTGTGAACGTGAGTGGAAATCTGACATAGATTCCCAACACCCATGGAAAAAGTTGGGTGTCCTGGTGCACTCATGGAATCCCAGCACTGGGGATGTTGAGACAGGAGGATTCCATTTAACCAGCCAGTATAACCTAATCAGCAAGTCTCAGGTGCCTCCCAAAGAGGGACCTATCTCATAAAAACAAAATAGGTGGTACCTGAGGAAGGATAACTCTCAAGGTTGACCTCTGGCCTAATCACACTCACATAAATAAACAGGTGTGTGTGTGTGTGTGTGCCCACCACAATGTACGTGTACACATGATGCACAAATATAAAAACATACACACAAAATAAATGTAATAACTTTTTAAGTTTATAAAAAAGAAATGTTTGACAAAGAAATGAGAACCAAGTGTCATCAGACATAAAATATACTCATAACATGCATATGCAGATCTTGAAAAGTTTACAAGCAAATACAGATTTTAATAGACAGGGTATGTTTTCCTGCATCCAACCTTTCCCTCTATATCATAAATCCATAATGTGTCAGTTACTTTTCCACTGCTGAGATAAAACACCATGACCAGAAGTAAGAGCTGATTTTGGCTCACAGTTCCGGGGAGTGAGTCCATCATGGCAAGCAAGACGTGGTAACAGATGGTAGGAACAGAAAACTAAGACGTCACATCTCTTATCCACATTAAGAAAGCACAGCAAGCAGACTTCAGTGGGGTGAGGGTATACACTCTCAACCCCGCCACAGTGATGGACTCGCTCCAGCAAAGCTCTGCATCCCAAACACTCCACAACCTCCTCAAACAGTGCCACCAATGGGACCAAGGGTTCAAGTAACTGACCCTATGGAGGATTTTTCTCATTTAAAACATCTCATTTAGAATCCTACCTTTGTGATTTTGTTCATTCTGTTCCCATTTCTCCAATTTCTCTGTGGACAGTCTCTATGTTGTATTTCCATTAACCCAGAAAATCCAATCTATGTGACAGCTTATCCTTTAGACATCTGGTAGACCAGTCAACAAGAATCAGCAGATAAGTTGAAATAAGTCAGAACAAAATGACGGTTATCAAACTGACCTGAGGGTACTGCATACTTTAGTCTATCCCCTGACATACAGCATCAGCCGGTACAGGATTATTCAAAACCTTCAGTGCCACCATCACAGACAAGTCACAAGAGGTAGGACACTTTGGCCATCTGAAAAGCATATTATGCACTGAAGATTCCTCTTGGAAACATGTACCTTTCTAACCTCAGAGATGACAATAGTTGGTGGAGATGAGGGTAGATGAAGCAAGGAAAATTCTAATGTCCATTTTTGAAAAGGGACTTTCATAAATGATTGTACTAAACCTATCGTCTAAAGATTGATTGCATGTCTCATACATCAGGTGTTTAAGGAAAGATGTGACACTCACATCTGCTGGCGATTTGACTGTGGTAGGTGGATAAACACAACTGAGGCTTCCCAGGAACACTCTCAGCAATTTCAGTCCAGGTTGACAAGTGTGCATCTCATCAGATGCTACAAGTCAACATGTCTGTCCAGAATGATTAGGGAAGGAAGAAGACAGCTATCAGGGCTGAATTCTGCGGTGAAATGAGACCTTGAATAATAGCAAGGGCAGAGTCAAGACCTCAAAGTGACGCTAATGGACTAAGGAAGTAGTGAATGAACATCCAGTCAGGTTGATTTCCCTCCGTTCAGTTGCTAGCAAGGAAGGCAGAGATGGCACAGCCCAAACGTGTCTTGGCTCAGCCATTTTCAGTTTGCAGGGTGTGTGCATGTGTGCAAGCATGCATGCATATGCATCTCTCTCTCTCTCTCTCTCTCTCTCTCTCTCTCTCTCTCTCTCTCTCTCTCTCTCTCTCTCTCTCTCAAGTGTGCTCAAGGATCCTCCTGCCTTCTGAGTCTCTACACTGGGACTCTAAGTTTATAAAGCTTCACTCAGATTTCTTGCTCAGGTCATCTAACAAGTGCCTCAAGTATTTTGTCAACTAAGCCACTTCCCTAAGCACCCCACACACACACACACACACTTTCAATTCTTAAGTAAAAGAGGCTTTGTCAGAACTGAGAAAGTAATATTGCTGATGTTCCTTATTCAAAATACCATCTTTCCACAAATGTTACCCCAGGTCATAAAAAGCCACACGAGGAGGTCTGGCAGAAACAATAGAAAGAATGAATTGAGGGACCCTGAAGGGATTTCTCCCATATGACTGATTGAAATGCTGGTGACGGTTATGGCTGGAGGAGATACTTTTCTAAGAGTTTAGTTTGTCAGATTATCACTCCACCCAAGGCTGCTCTGGAGCCACCTTACACATCTCTCTTACCAAGAGAGAAAACAAAAGAAGTTTCTTAGCAACCTTTTGAGATTAAGTTGAAAGAAAAGAGTGTATATAGCTGATGCCAAGACAATTAGTGGCTTACTCTCCCGTAGGAAACCACTACCCCTCCTTGGGACTGTCTTCTTTCTCAACACTCATGCATAAGCCTATATTAAAGTGTCTTTAATAAAACTTCCAATTCTACTTCACTGTACCATCTAGTCCTGATATGCTACTCAGCATCAAAACTGCAAATCCCAGTTTGTTTTGAAACAAGGTCCCTAAAAATTTCAGGGAATTCCTGAGGATCTATGCATCTGTCTCTCACCACTGAGGAAAAAAAAAAACACACTGCCATGTTAATCTTGACTGGATTAATGTGACAATTTTTATGGCATTAACTTATATTCAATTAAAACTGTTAAATCTCAGGGCTGGTGAGATGGCTCAGAAATTAAGAGCATGTGCTGTTCTTACAGAGGACAGACGTTCAATTCCTAGCACCAATGTCTGCAAAACACAATAGCCCTCTAGAGGTACCCATATGCACAGGATATACACTCACATAGACACACATGGAAAACACATAAATAATTTTTTAAAGATAGTTGAAATCCTAGTCCAAATGAGAAACATCCACCAATTTGGGTAGATGTAATTCTGATGAACTGTCGCCTCTCCAGAATGTGTAGCCACTTACATGCTGCCCATGGGATGGTTCACACCCCTGCACCTATATGCAGCATTAAAAAGACTTAGTGTATTATTTAAAAGAAGAAGAAGAAGAAGAAGAAGAAGAAGAAGAAGAAGAAGAAGAAGAAGAAGAAGAAGAAGAAGAAGAAGAAGAGAGGAGGAGGAGGAGGAGGAGGAGGNGGAGGAGAAGGAGAAGAAGAAGAAGAAGAAGAAGAAGAAGAAGAAGAAGAAGAAGAAGAAGAAGAAGAAGAAGAAGAAGAAGACGATGACGACACAACTTTGAGAGGTGATTTGAGATTTCCCTCTGTATGCTGTGATTACCATTGGTTAATAAAGGAAGTGCTTTGGACCTATAGCAGAGCTATAGGGGAACAGAGCTAGGTGGGGAAAACTAAACTGAATGCTGGGAAAAAGAAGGGTGAAGTCAGAGAGAAGCCACGGAGTCACTGCCAGAGACAAACGTGCTGAAACTTTGCTGGTAGGCCACAACCTCATGGTGATGCACAGATTAATGGAGATAGTTGAATTATGATATAAGTGATGTGGGAGTGAATTTTTTCTAATCTGTTGCTTTTATTGGTTAATTAATAAAGAAACTGCCTAGGCCCATTTGATAGGCCAACCCTTAGGTGGGTGGAATAAACAGAACAGAATGCTGGGAGAAGGAAGCTGAGTCTAAGAGTTGCCACGATTCCCCTGCCGGACACAGACACAGGTTAAGATCCTCCCTGGTAAGCCACCTCGTGGGCTACACAGATTATTAGAAATGGGTTAGATCAATATGTAAGAGCTAGCCAATAAGAGGCTGGAACTAATGGGCCAGGCAGTGTTTAAAAGAATACAGTTTCCGTGTAATTATTTCAGGTAAAGCTAGCCGGGTGGCAGGACGCAGCCTGCCATGCGGGTGGCCGGGTGCCAGGAACGTAGCCCGCCGCTCATATTACAACATGTAAGAGTTAGCCAATAAGAAGATAGAGCTAATGACCCAAGCAGTGATTTAAATAATACAGTTTCTGTGTGATTATTTCAGGGCTAAGCGGCTGGGAACCAACAAGTGACTGCTGCTACAGAGAGGTGGGTATGTAAGGGCAGATCTAGCAGGCAATGAGGGGTGGATATGATCATATTTCATTGAAAGCATGAAACTATCAAAGAAAAAATAACTAAAATTTTAAAAGATAAGAAAATATACACCCCAAAGCCTCTCTTCCATATAGATTATTCTGGATGCAAATTACCCAAAGCCTTGTGAAGTCATAGACCTCAGACTCAAATAGTACTTGATTCTGAAGTTTATGATCCGCAATTCCTATTTCATTCTTCCGATCTCCCCCATCCTACAGCCAATAAAGACATGTAACCATATGGCAACTTGATAAATTTCAGACTTTACATATAAATCACCAGATGAAGATAAATAACAAGAAATTCCATTCATGGAGAAAAAATAAGGTTAATTCCACAAAGAAAATCCAAATGGATACAGCAAGTAATTAGGAAAAGTGAAACCAAGATACTTTTTTATATTTTCATAGTTTTATACTTGTAAGTGAAATATTAAATCACATCTACCCACACTTCTAATTCCTCTCAGATACCCCCACCACATCCTCCAAACTTCATTTTCTCTTAAAAAAAATAATAATAGTCCACTGATTCTAATCAGTGTTGCTCTTTGCACATGTCTGGAGGCCATCTACTAACCAGGGCATGGGCAACTGACCACAGGCCACATCCTAAAGAAAACTGACCCTCTGGCCACAAGCTACCATCAAATGTCAGAAGCAACACAGCTAGAGAATTAAAAAATAATATTAATAGAATAAAGCTACTACTTTAGGTTAGAGAATGAGTTTTTGTTCTACCCTACCTAGCTACTAAGAGACTGGGGGGGGCAGTAAAATAATGAATACAGAAGGCAAACCATAAAATATATGAGAGCAACACTATAATTATAAAGCCACTGAAGTACAATCCCATGTGTTTTGTTCTACCCGGATCACCTAAACTAGAATTGCTGGGTCTGGGTGGGGGGGGGGGTGTCAAATAGGCAGAGTGCTAGAGTGCTTGCCTAACATTTGTGAAGTCCTGAGTTTGATCCCCAGCATAGCAGAGATCAGTCGAGGAGGCACATTCCAGGAATTCAAGCTTTCACGAGGCAGAGGCAAGGAATAAGGAGTTCAAGGTCATCCTTGGTAACACAGCAAGTTTGAGGGTAGCCTGAGCTACATGAGAGGCCACCCAAAAATAAAATTTTCCTAATCTCAAACTAAATTTTAGTGCAATTAAAATGCAACCAAGCCAATTTGTGACAAGAACATGAAAAGCATACTAGAAGCTTTATGTTGAGTATTCTTGCAGTATAATGTTCCTTGAGCTGCCGTTGACTTGGAGATTTCTCAGAGATGGTAGAGCACTGCTACTTCCCTGGAGAGGCTATACTGGGGACTGGAAAAGTCATGCGTAACTCTGAACACAATTCCAACAGCCTGCCAGGCAGATGCAGAGCTGAAGAGAAATTACTGCAAACTCGCCCAAGGGCTCATTTTTGTTTTGCGTTTAACATGTGCAATTGAAGAGTCCTAAGCAGAAGCATTTCCGAGTGCTCACAGTTACTGTAGCCCTTACAAGCGCTTTCTCTTTTACTCTTCAAATCCACACAATACAAATAGCCCCCTTTGATTGAAGAAGCAGTAGTGTAGCTCATGATCACACAATGATCATAAGGAAGTGATGCCCATCTGACGCCTAATCTGATATTTAACCCACAACTCCACACTTCAATACATGAAGTACACATGCAAATGCAAGATTTGAGAACACTTCCAGCTAATGTATAGAAGAGACTGAATGGGACACCTGAAACTCTACACTGGTGACTTTAAGTGCTAAAAATGTTAGTTGACTTCATTCTCACTGAGCATTAATTTAAAGATCTAGAGTCTAGAGTCTACTTTTCTATATTTTCTATAGTTTATACTTTACAAGATGTAGAATGAACTTCTTAAACTTTTATAGAAAAACCAAACATATCGAAAAATGAAATTTAAGAAAATCATGCATGAGTAATCACTTGAAACATCTCAGAGATCTGGAGAACTCTTAGCGCGTCTACTCAGAGCTCCGCAAACACGCACTGATTGCCTAACGGGTATCAGGTGCTTCTTCAGGCACCGATGCCAACTTCACCCTACTTCCTGCTTGCAAAGGTTTACCTTTCCTACAAAAAAAAAAAAAAAAAAAAAAAAAAAAAAAAAAAAAAAAAAAAAAAAAAAAAAAAAAAAAAAAAAACCCTGGGGCTTTCTGAATTCCTAGAGGAAACAAGAGTTCAGTCGCAGTGCTCCCCTGCTGTTCCTCGGCCGATACACTTGTTACAGCTTCTCCCCCTTAGTCCCGGTTTCATTTCCCATAGTTTTAGTTATCTGCTGTCAACTGAGCTCTGAAAACCCTAAATGGGAAATAAATACCAGAAACAAATCATTGAAATGTTTCAAACTGCTGATTCTCTAATGAGTACACGTTGTATAGGCTACCTACCCATTAGTTACTTAGTAGCCATCTTGGCTATCAAATAGCTATCTCAATATCACAGGCTTTGTGGGCCAGTAATCCATTACCCAGGTCAAAGCCATGACCCTGGTAATGTTATTGTGATATTCTCTTATCTTTGCTGGCTTTAATTGTCAACAAGACACAGCCTAGAGTCACATGACTCAGAAATTAAGAAAAAGTCTTGCTTGAGAGACAGTCCAGATCAGACTGACCTTAATGATGGGACCACAGAACCTGTTTACCTAATGCTCTGGCCCTGTCCTCCTACGTTGTCCTGAATAGTCCATCACCACTCAGTAGTTCCATACCTCCCTTCCACATGGTCATTTCAGAGACTTTTCCAAACGCACCTTGTGGCCTGTGTCTCTGCTGTGTATATTATATAGTATGTTATACGTGTAACTAAGAGCCCAGAAGTAAAGACTTCATTAGTAATTGGGTCTCTGTGTCTGGTAGACCTGGGATAGCCACAAAACCTCTTTTCTTCTCCGGCTTCCCAATCCAGGTTCCCCCAAGCCAGCCCCACCGAGGCCTCAGAGAAGAAGGAGAATCGGTGCACACCAAGAAATACAATACCACGCCCACACTCAAAAGCAATTATGTCAAACTCAAAACAGGAAGAAACTAATTACATTTATGCAAAGATTTGAGACTGTAGATGAACGATAATTCCAAGCAAGATTCTTTCTCAAGTGTTCTTATCAATAACAGGCATGTGAAGACCTCAAAAAAATTCCACTTCATCCATTTGGAAGAAAAAAAGAAAAGTTAGAGATGGGGTGGCAGTTAGGAGCCTTGTGACTTGAGAGAAAAATAGCCTCCTCTTCATGAGAAGACATTTTTCACTACGCCATTGCAAACACAGTGAGAAAGGAGTGGCAGATATAACACACACATTCCCCTTGAACTTGGTGAGAATCCTGCTGCCCACAGTTCTCTTTCATCATGTGCTGCATGCCTTTCTAAGGATTTGTCAGTTAAGACACTAGGAAAAAAATGTGCGTCTCATTTCTGCAGTTTCCAAAACATAAAGCAGTATCAATTACATTAAAAAGAAATCCAAAACTTAGGAAGATAGCTTATTCGGTAAAGTGTTTGCCTTGCAAGCATCAAGACCTGAGTTTCATTCCCTCATAGAGGATGAATCCCATATAGCAAAAAAGCCAGTCACTGAGAGGTAGAAACGGGATACTTCAGATTTCCTGGCCAACAAGCTCCGGGTTCACTGAGAGATCCTGCCTCAAAAGACAAGATGGAGAGAACTGAAGAAGACACCAGACATCAACCTCTGGCCTCTACACAGATTCTCTCTCTCTCACACACACACACACACACCTCACTCCAAATACGTCTGCAGTTTATGTGACCATTGTCTTCCAAAAGCGTCACTCAAGTGCTTAGCAGTCCAGAGAGTGATAGAGGGACCACTGCTCAATTTCATTCCACTTAATGAACATTATCACAGTATCAGGTTCAATGGAGTCATTCAAAACTATCCCCAATATTCCCCAGGAAGGGAATGTCTGGCAATCTGCAAACACATGCCATCATGGCCATGGGCTTTTGATTGGGACAAACTCAGAGCACAAAATGGTTCACCCTGTCCTCATGCCTGGATCCCAAATAACATCAAATAACTTAATTGCATACATTATCTAAAATGCTATCCCAAATACTGTACACCAATGACTATTTATTCCATGATGAACCTGAAGGCATGCTTACAAGAAGCAAAATGAAGCCAGGTAGTGGGGGCACGTGCCTTTAGTCCCAGAGCTGGAGAGGCAGAAGCAGGTGGATCTCTAAGAACAAGGCCAGTCTGGACTACAAAGCATGTTCCAGGATAGCCAGGAGTGTTACACAGAGGAAAAACCTGTCACAAAAACAAAGGAAAAGGAGGGAGGAGGAGGAGGAGGAGGAGAATGAGGAGGAGGAAAAGGAGGAAGAAGAAAGAGGATAAGGAGGAGAAGGAGAAGAAGGAGGAGGAGGATGAAGAAGAAGAAGCAAAATGAGAATGAAGAAAACCAAACCTTCCTTAGCAAGACTCGCTGTGTTATGCTGACCACCTTAGAGGAGGGTACATGCTCTCCTGCAGCCTCACTTCCTTTCCTGAACTTGGAGATGACGAATGTTTCCCATGATCTCTTGGTTCCTGCGTTAGAGCAATGCCCAAGACCAAGCTGGTGTGGTGACTGAATGTGTAATTTCTCTTTTGGAAGCAAATTCAGAGAATATGAAGTTTAATGATAGCATACTAAAAACCGCCAAACAATTTTGTTCAGGGACTACATGGGCTACTGTACCTATGAGACATGGGCTCACCTCATGGCTCTGTCCATGCATGTCACCCATCCTTGAGCATGCCACATGACTCTCCTGAATGTAGACTCTCTTTACACTATTATCCTAAAACTCCACTCTACCTACCTCACTGCAGATGATAATATTGCCAAGAAATCAAATCGGGTATTATCATGGCTAATTAAGGATTTGGACAAACCTACCCATTCTCACTTAAGGGACCTGACCCAAAATGAAGAGAACGTTATTCATCTAGGACAAACAACTGCAGCAATAATGAGGGCACTTTCATCACCTGCTTCTGACGCTACAAAATATTTGCAATGGTCATATGACATGAGAAATTGTTTATTAGAAGATTTTATTTTATATGAGCCCTTGTAAATGAGAATAATGAATACTCAGTCTTCATACTCTCCAACACGGTATCCTTTTCATTATTTTTAAATATTAATTTATGTGAATGTAAGTACATGTGTATGGACACCTGTGTGTGCACGCAGGGTCCAGAAGAGGGCATAGAGTGTCCTCCCCATCACTTTCCACCAACCCTAGAGTCACAGTCTCTCTCTGAATCTGGAGCTTGTGTTTTCTCAACGAGGCTGGAAGCCAGTGAGCCCCAGGGATCCTCTTGTCTCCATCACCCTGAAACTAGTGTTTCAGTATGCACAGGATTCTTGGCTCATCTCAGGGATGCTGGGATACGAACTCCAGTGTTCATGGTGCACAGTAAGTGGTTACTAAGCCCTCTATTCTTCCTCTGTTTTCATCTCTTAAAACTAGAGACAACTTGTCTCTGGACTGCGACATGACACTTGATGGTGCTGTCTCTTATAGTTTCAACAAGAATTCACAATTGGCAACAATGTCATTCTGCAACCAGAGAAATGTTTTACAGCCAACAGTTCACTCTTCTTGCTAAGTTTGGTCAACAGTTTTGTTTGACAAAATCTAACAGAGTTGGGACTGAAAAGGTGGCCCAGTGGTTCAGAGCTCACACTGTTCTTGCAGAGGACCCAAGTT
Organism: Alexandromys fortis; assembly: GCF_014885135.2. Taxonomy (NCBI): domain Eukaryota; kingdom Metazoa; phylum Chordata; class Mammalia; order Rodentia; family Cricetidae; genus Alexandromys; species Alexandromys fortis. The sequence goes on along the minus strand of NW_026067924.1, from coordinate 24,307,601 downwards.
CGGTTCCTAGCATCCACATCAGATGGCTCAGAACTGCCTTTAACTCCAATATTAGTGAATATGATGCTCCCTTCTGCCTTGCTAGGCACTTGCTCTCACATACATATATCCATACAGGACTATAAACACATTCGTATAATTAAAAACAAAATAAACCGTAAAAATATCTAATAGATTCAAGACTCAAGGCAATCCCAATAAAACCCCTACTTACATTAAAACACAAAATTCTTGCCTGGTGGTGCCGCACACTTTTAATCCCAATACTGGGGAGTCAGAGGTACGCAGAGTTCTGTGAGTTCAAGGCCAGTCTGGTCTACAAAGTGAATTTCAAGACAGCCTGGACTGTTACACAGAGAAACCCTGTCTATACACACACATACACACATGCTTCTCAAAAAATGCCAGCCAATAAAACCATCATCATTACCATCTTGAAAATCTAAACAAACAGATGTCGCATGCTTTCTGGTTTTAAAACATACACTTAAACGGTAATCAAGATTGCATGGTACTGAGATACAGGTACAGAAAAAGCAAGGGAAAAGAAGAGAGGCTCAGAAACAAATGCTTGCATGTACAGCCAATTGGGCTCCAACAGGGAAAAGAGGGTCTTCAAACGGTGCTAGGGGAACAGTATCCGTGCTTAAGGAGGAACTGTGCCTTTCCTTGTACCACACGTGAAAATGAACTCACAGCAGACTAAGGATCTAAACCGAAGAGAAACGATGGAACTCAGAACTTCTCTGCTGATCAAGGGAAACAGAGTGGAAACAAATTCAGAGGAGAAAATATTTGCAAATCGTGTCTCTGACAAGAGTTTAACATCTAGAATGCATAAGGAACAGATAGCCTAGTTCTGACATGATCAAAGGACATGTATTTACAATTCTCTGAAGATTATAAATGACTAACGCTGTGGCTGCCATGTGAAATGTCTCTTACCAGCTCAACTGGAGTCTGGCTAGAATAAGTGGGTCTCTAGAGTGTGGGTCTTGAAGCTCTATAGCCTGAGCCCACTTTCTGTTATCACTCTACTTCCTGACTATGGATGCTTTACTCTCCGGTAGTCATGCCTTCTTTGTCATGATAGACTGTACCCTTTTTGAGCCATGAGCCCAAATTAATCCTTCCTCCCTTAAAACTGCTTCTTGACAGGTATTGGTCAAATCAATGAGTAAAGTAGCCAATAGTGCATTCTACATATGAAGAGATGCTCAACCATACCACCTGAGAACTAAAATTCAAAACCATGATGAGATCTCACCTAGCAGTTGTCAGGATGGCCAGCACCAGAAAAACAGAAAACAGATCTTTCATGAGGCTCTGGGGAAATGTCTGCCCATTTTTGATGAGAAGATAAAGTGGTAGCACTTATGGGAAAAAGTAGAGCAGTTCCTCAAAAAGTTAAACCAGCATCTCCATGTGACCCAACAATGTCACCTCCAGACTGTTTTCTTAGGCTAGTCTACTCTAGAAACTAAAGATAATGACAACAAACATAGATGGGGTCCTATAAAGAACAGAAATGTGTTTCTTATAACCATGGAAACTGGAGATCCCAGAGCAGGAGCCAGAAGTCAGGGTCTGGGGAAGGCACCTTCCAGACTGTAGATTGCTGCCTTCTCACTGTGTCTTCCCATGAGAGGAAGATAGCTAATTCTGGTCCTTTTTTGTAGGGATGCCAATCTCATCAATGAGGGCTCTATCTTTATGATATAATTATCTTCCCAAAGCTTCAAATCCCATCACCTTAATGACTGTATTTCAACATGTGAATTTTTGGGTAGCCTATGCAATTCATAACACAGACACATATTCAAAATTATTTAAAACAGGATCCAAAGAAATATTTACATATGTTTCTGAAGAATTGTTCCTTATAGACAAAGGGTAAAAGCAATCCACGTGGCGCACACACACATATATACATATACACATACACAAGCACATGTATCAAACCACATGTGTGCATATACATGAACAAATAAACATATGCATAGATACCTGGCCACACTCATGAACACATACATATGTACATGTTAACAGGCATGTCCATGCACAAATGATCATGTGCACATAAGAATATTATTAGAGTTCTATAAAAGAAGGGAATTTTGTTACATGATACAACATGAATGGATCTCTAAGAATAAGCAAAATATAATCTTGCAAAGGAGAACAAAGCAGGAGGCGGAATATGAAGAACACAGACAGCAATGAGTTCAGGAATATGACACCATGTCACAATGAGGTAAGTCAGCAGGGAAAGGTATGGTTCCAGCTCATACAGAGCATATGAAGAGTCAAAATTAGAGTTAAGTAGAAAAATAGGTGCCAACTCCAAGAGGTGAGAGAGAAGGGGATTAGTGTTTTAGGACCCTCAATTTTGCAAAAGGAGAAAATTCTAGATCTCTGGTGTCCATCACATTTAGTAATGCCACAATGTAGGAAGAGACAAGACATCAGACCAAAACTTTATTTCCAAAAAATCTTAAGGTGGGGGAGATGGCTATAGCATTTGTGATGCAAGTAGGAGGAGCAGTTTTTGGAGCCCCCAAAACACATAACTTCCAGGCAGGTGTGTCACCCCAGCTATAATTCTAGCTGCAAAGGAAGGAAAGAAACCTCAGAACAAGCTAGCTAGAAAATCTAGCCATACAGTGAGTGCTGGGCTTGATTGGCAGATTCTGCCTCAATAAATGAGGTGGAAGTGTCATTGAGGATGACCTTGACATCATCCTCAGGCCTCCACAGGCATGCACACCCACTCATGTGTGCCTGCACTCGTGTAAACATGCATATACATACCACACATGCACACACAAAATCGGAAAAGAAAAAAATCTAAAGTAGCCAATACTAGGTCTACAAAACATTGATGCAAACTAGCCTGCCTATATCATCACCCAAGAACTGTTTTAAGTGATGTAACGCTAATCAATAAAATTTAGTGAACAAAGATGGCAGGAACTGAGCTAAAACTTCTCCGTGTACCGATTCATTTAACAACCCTAATAGTTGCAAAAGAAATCATTCTCTTCATACATGACCTGAAGCTTAGCTCATCTAATCCTGTCAAGAGCCCCATGAATCCAAGTCTATGCAATACAGTAGCTAGAAACTCCTGACTACACACTTACGTAGACTGTAGAATAAAAGCCCCACTAGGTATCACGTATTCTAGTTACATTTCTGTGTTGCTGTGCTAGAACACTCAGAACAAAAACAAGTTGGGAGAAAGAGGTTTACTAGGCTTACGAACACACAGTCCATCATCCAGAGAAGCAAGGGCAGGAACTCAAAGTAGGAGCTAGAAATAGAAACCATGGAGGAAAGCCGTTTCCTAACTTTCTCGCCCTGGCTTGCTCCTTTCTCATTCAGCTCAGATCCACCTGCCCAAGGTGGCTCTGCCCTCTGGGTTGGGCATTCACAGATCAATCAACAGTCATGGAAACACTCTATAAACATTCCCACAGGTCAGTCTGGGTGAGGCGATTCTTCATTTGAGATCCCCTCTTCCCAGGTTAAGTTGACAAAAACTAAGACCCACCTTTTCCTAATTTCAACAAAAACCACCGCCAACGAAAGCAGTGCTAGCAAACACCTGGAGGTTCACAGCATCCATCCCTACCCTCAGCACAGATGGCCTACTGTACCCACCAAAAAGAGAGTCCCAAGCCGGGCGATGGTGGCACACGCCTTTAATCCCAGCACTTGGGAGGCAGAGGCAGGCAGATCTCTGTGAGTTCGAGACCAGCCTGGTCTACAGAGCTAGTTCCAGGACAGGCTCCAAAGCCACAGAGAAACCCTGTCTCGAAAAACCAAAAAAAAAAAAAAAAAGAGAGAGAGAGTCCCTCTTGTCTCTTTGTCCTTCTGACCCATTTATAAATAAATGCTAGAACACCAGCGCTGAGGAACTACACAGCTGAAAGGGACCCATCTTCTCACTTCCCCTAACAAAACTATGCCAGGCGCTCATGGGCATGGCCACAGTCAGGGCCATGGTCATGGTCCTTCCCTGCAAACAGAATTTCTAGAGCAACGTCAGCGGTCTCCTCCAAACTAGCTGCTCAATCATGAGATATTATAATCCCAACAGCAGTCTACAGGTTTGGCCATCTGAAGAATAAATTCAAGTCTGAGAAGAAAACAGGGGCTAGGTAGAGAGCTCAGCTGGTAAAGGGCTTGTCACATGACGCGAGAACCAGGACCAGTGCTAGAAAGACAGGCGTGGTGGAACAGATATAATCCCACACTAGGAGGTGAAAAAAAAAAATGGGAATCCGCTTCACAGGCCCAAGCAAGTGAAAGACCCTGGCTCTAAAAATACAAACAGTAAAGGGGCAACAGCAGCTGGTGAATGACACCCAAGGTTGCCCTCTAGCCTCCACATAGGTGTGTGTACTCACATACATGGAGAAAGAGGGGCAGGAATGGGGAGGATGCTGTTTAGAACTAGGCACAGTGAGTCACACTGCGTAGAGGTGTAAGACAATAACAGCTCAAAAGCAAACTATAACTAACCCTCAAATACTGGGGGACGTCTGTTGTAATAGAGGTGTAGTCTGGAGAGAGCTTTGAGTTCTTAAAATAACACCCAAATCTCTCAGGCCACAGAACGTGGTATGATGTAGCCATCTGCTTACTGTCCAGAGAACAATTTCGGGATTGGAAAGGTATGTGACTCTGTCCCCACTGGGCCTTTACTGCATCTCTAATCCAAATGTGGGAAGTAGGGGTGCTGGCCAGCACTCCCCCCCCCCCCCCCCATCACTCCGGGAGCTCAGCAAGTCAGGCTGCAGCCAAGTCTGCCTCTCACTCGGGGAACTGGCAGAGAGCTGAGCCCCTTTGCATGCAGGCACCCGTCCACGGAGCTCTTCCACCTCCAAGGCTCCTCTTCTAGAGGTTCCGCAGTGGACGGAGGCATGGCCTGCACAGCAAGGCCCTTGGGAAGCCTCTCCAAGTGGGCAGATTCCTGTGCAAACTACCAGCTCTGCAGCGGCTTGACACAAATACACCCAGCTGCTGAGAACTTACTGCAGGCTCTGCCTCCACTCACAGCCACAGGGAAGTCATTCTTTTTCCCTGTATTCTACAGTAAATCAAGATGATGGGGTTTCTGGGGACATGAGGGAAGGACAGCCTGTACTTGGCTTCCCAGTGATGGGGCCACTTATGCAAGCAGGTCCCACTCTGTCTCTGTTACCCCATTAGGAAGAAGGCTCATCATAATGACCCAGGAGACATCGTTTTGGATCTTGGTAATCCAAGTGGCAAAAACACAATTGTCAAATCAAGGAATCTGGCCCCAAACTGTAAATGACCATCACTGTACCTTTACAATATCAAGCCACTTTGATACTTAGCCCCAGATGCTTGTTGGGTGGAGTTAAAGTAAAGCCCCGAGAGGGGCAGTAAAATGTAGAGTCTTTGTTATTATCCTAAGACTTCAGGTTATTTCTTTCATATATATATATATGTTTGCTATGAAATATGCAAACATAAGCAGTCATTGTACGACAGATTGTTCTAAATGACTAAAGAAAGGGTGGCCTTTGCCAGGGTAGTGTTTCGATCTGTGAACAGAACAGAGAAAAAAAAAAAATAAGTATTTTCCCAGTTCCTTACTATGAATCCCTCCAAGACAAGATCCCATCAAGAATCAGGATGTGGAATTGATTCCTGTAAGAGGGCTTCAGATCCCAAAGGACTGGTAAGCTCTAGGCTGCAGACACCTAAGGGCTTGAACAGCAGCAGCTCTGTTACCCTTGAAACTGAAAAATTTAGGGCCGACCCCAGCCCCAGAGACTGATGTTTGTCAATGAACTATTCGCAGCCAGGCCCTTCAGCCAAGAACAGGGAGCGGGGGCTGTGCTGCACACTGTGAGGGGAGAGCTGCCCTGGGGCCATGCTGTAGCCTCACTGCTGGGTGCACCAAAGCCACAGTAAAACCTTGGGGATGCCTGCTGGTGTTCCAGTGTCTGGAATCCTGCTGCTGTCTACACCTCCAGAACACACTCTCTCTCTCTCTCTCTCTCTCTCTCTCTCTCTCTCTCTCTCTCTCTCTCTCTCTTTCTCCCAATCAGACCTTGACTATCGCCCAGAAACTTGTGGAGCACCAGTCAGAGAGTCACTTTACCCTGGGGGTTCACAGCCACACAACCACCACTTTCTGTCCCCAGAAGACAGACGGTTCTCAGGAGGTGATCCCTGCCTTCCATTGGGCTGCTTCCCACTCCACACCAACATCTAATGGGCGGCCATTAGTTATCTAACTGAAAGCAGGAGCGACGAGAGAGAGTCTAAGACCCTTGTTCTGCATCCAAACAAGTCAGTCCAAAGACCACAGGTAATGGAACTAGAAACAGAGATGGATGAAGTCAAGTCCACTGAATAAAGACAAAGAGTTCTGGTTAGACTGTGGCTGAGGAAAGGGCTTTATCAGTAAGACACTTGCGGGACTAACCTGGGGGCCTGAGTTCAAATCCCTCGTGCCTATGTGAAACCCAGGTGTAGTACATATCTGTAACTCCAGGACTGTTGTTGGGGAGAGACAGGAGGACCTCTGCAGCTCACAGGTCAGCCAGTCTAGTTTAAACAGGGAGCTCCAGATTCAACGAAAAGAAAATAGAGACTATTTTAGGATTCCCAACATTAACGTTCATATTCATGTGCACATGAACATGTACACAAACACAGACAACATACCTACACTTATTTAAAGGCAGTTTTGTATAATGCAACAAGATCTCGATGCCTTATGACTGTGATGTTTAACTGTGTCAGTCTAACAGCTTCAGAACTCAGAACTCTCTACAGGGACCAAAATCCTTCAGTACAACCAAAGAGAAGAAATCAACACCGCTTTCAGGAGGAACATAGAAAGTTATGGAAAGAAGGAAGGAAGGGAGGTAAGGAAAGGAGGAGGGAGGGTGGGAGGGAGGGAGGGAGGGAAAGAGGGAGGCAGGCATGAAGAAGGAGCAAACAAGCAAATATACTTATCATGCAAGAAAACAGTGTCCACATCACCACATGGGAAATATTAACATACAACAGGGGGCTGCAGACTCTGTAGATTATTTATAAACCCCCTCCTGTTGACACACTACCTCAGTGAAAACTGAAGCTTACCATTATATAAGGATTGAATAAAAGCAGACCACATAAGCAGTGCTTTTGTCAGAGATGATTTATTCTGCCAAGAACGTATGAGTCCTGCGACAGTGCCTATTATTTATCAAAAACAAGTTACGTAATTCTCTGAAAAAGAAATGCATCCTTGATTAAATTAAGCTTTAATGGTAGTTATTTATGGTTCCTGGAAAGTCCTTCTTTCCTTTTCTTGTAAATTGTATCCCATAATTTGAGCAAACCTGAAAGTTGCAGGATGAGGTGCAGGCACAGCAGAGTCAGCATCTTCTCATCTCTTAATTGGGAGAGGTCAGGAGCTTCCATCCTCCTGAGGCAGCAGCCACATGGGCCACGTTTCCTGGGCTCCCCACGACTGCCACCTCCTCTGGTCTCATCACCAGCTTCCATCTTTGTAGCCCCCAAATCCAGCTTAGACTTGGGCTTTCCCCCACAGTACGGTCCCCAAGACAAAGGTGCTGCCAGGCAGGATCACAGGACCAGCTCCAAACTTCAGCCATCTTCCCAGTACCCATTCATCCAGAGATGCACTCTGATGTAAAGGTGGGCTCTCCAGGAAAGTGGCAGAGGGACAGCAAGCTTCCTACTGCAACATATGATGTGCCCTCAATCCTGATCAATTTAACCTCAAATTTCTACAGTGTATGGATCCCCACCTTTTATGTAGTTGGGGTTTGGGCTTTCCAAACTGCTGACTCACCCAGGCGTGGAGACGCAATATGAAGTTGTCTTCAGTTGTGGGATAAACTCAGAGACTTATGGAAACTTTCACTAGCATCAGCTGACCTCATTAAAAATCCTTCCTTCCTTTCGGCCCCTGTTCTCTTATAACTGGGATTTGAGCCAAGACAGGGCAGAGACGTTAAAAGGGAACAGAGGAAGAGGCAGTGTATTTGGTGGAGCGTTAGTAAAAGCTCTGCGGTCCTTGGCTGTGTACCCCAGGTGAGCCCCAAACTCATAACCCTCTTGAGTCCCCCAAGTGTGAAAACTGACTGAGGAAGGTCTGTTACAGGGATGGATGAGGGAAGAGCAAGGGAGCGGGGGTGCACACTCCAAGTGTGAAGCAAGACCACAGGAAGCCTGCGGGTGGAGAACCGCAACCAGGCTTTGGGAGTTGCCACTTAGCAGCCACAGGTGGCCTTCAGATGCTGGTTTAGAAAAGATGTGGGCATGGGGCCACTGGTGACACCAAGTACAGAGCATGTATTTCAATGTTACTATGACATGACATGATCAGGTTAGCATCCTCTGATGGTGAGGATGAAGACTGCGTAGAGCAATGAGGTCCAGAGAACTTGGAGAAAGCAAAAATGTCATAGTTGTGAATGATTACTAATCAAGACACAAAATGACCTTTCTTTCCTGAACATGGACCTAATACTCTGCCTCTTCCTTTGTTCCCTTTTACGTCTCTGTTTTGTTGTGGGCCCAAGTCCAGTTATAAGGGAACAGGGCACAAAGGGAAGGAAGGATTTTTAATGAGGTCAGCTGATACTAATGAGTTTCCCTAAGTCTTTGCGTTTATCCCACAGCTGAGGACAACTTCATATTGCATCTTAATTCCCGAGTGAGTCAGCAATTTGGAAATCCAAAGCCCCAACAACCTAAAGGATAGGGATCTGTGCACTGTAAAACATGCAGTTATCTCCCGAGGATCTCAAGACAAAACTAGAAAGAGAAAGAGAGGAAGGAGGAGGAATATAGGTGATAGATAGACAGACAGACAGACAGACAGACAGACAGACAGACAGATGTAGACAAAGTAGGCTGTGCCTACCACTCGAAGCTGCCTGCAACCAGAATACAATTCAGTTTAATGTGCACCAAGAGCTGATCATGATAAGCTGTGGATTTTTTGGTTGGCTAGATTCTGGTCCTGGTCCTTCTGGACTCATCATGTCATAAAAATCAACAAATTAGGAGAACTCTAAATTTAAATACAATTATCTCTCTACTAATCTTCCTACTTAGACCATATCAAGCCATGCCAGCCAGTTTTCTACCCCCTCGGCACACACCACCTACTTTACATCCATGTTTCATGTTTATTAGATCTGTCGTTCTATCTGGCAATGACTGTGCAGTGTCATTTCTGCAAGGCAACTGCTGGCTTAGTTACTTTAGTATTGGAGTTGTGGCATTCTAGAGCCAGCTTAGATGATACACAAGCCTCCAACTGTCCCCAGCTTGGCTGCAACATGGAAAGCACCTGCTCTGACACACATTCGGGAGCTCTGATGTCTCCTGAATGAGTCCAGAGCCCCGTGTGGGGATGCCCAGAGACCTCTGCCGAGATCCCAGGCTGAGTTACAGAGCCCACCATTCGCCAGGACCTTGAAACTGAGAAAATGACTTGACCTTCCTACACTACATGATAGAGCATTGGTATTTCCATCTTAGCCTTGTGACGATGGTTAAGGCAATGGATAAAGGTGCCTTCAACACTCCTTAGTGAGGGTTGGTAATTATTATCATTATTCATATAATTATTGATGTTATCATATTGCACTAGTTACTTTTGATTGTTGCACTGCTCAAGCACCTGACATGAGGCAACTTCAGGGAGTTAGAATTTATTCTGGCTCACACTGAGGGGCTACAGTTCATCATGGCAGAAAAGGCATGGAAACAAAGAGTGAGGTAACTGGTCACACTGTATCCTGTCCGCAGTGAAGAGTCAGGACTGGAAGCTGAGCTGGGCAAAGAAACCTCAAGCCCCCAATGACACACTTCATCCAATTACGTTCCACCTCAAGGCCTATCTGTAGCTGGGGACTTGGTGTGTTCATATTCATTGAACTATGGGGGGCATTTCACATTAAAATGTCCACATATATAATTTAAACTTTAACTAATACCAGTATCTTTGCGGTGTTAAATGAAACAAATATAATTAATTACAGAATTGAACTAATTGTGCAGTCAATTGATGTAATTAAGTTTAGCATGTTAATTCATCATCATCATTATCAATGTTATTTTTTGAGCTGATGACAAAGTCAAAGAAGAAAAGGAAGAGTATCTCTGAAGATCAAAAGTCAGGAAAATCTGAGAGAGTCATGAATCCTACTTGCATCAGTAATGGAGGAGGGAGAGCACTGTGCATCAGCAATGAAGGAAGGAGAGCACTGTGCATCAGTAATAAAGGAGGGAGAGCACTGTGCATCAGTAATGGAGGAGGGAGAGCACTGTGCATCAGTAATGAAGGAGGGAGAGCACTGTGCATCAGTAATGAAGGAAGGAGAGCACTGTGCACAGTAATGGAGGAGGGAGAACACTGTGCATCAGTAATGAAGGAAGGAGAGCACTGTGTGTGCATCAGTAATGGAGGAGGGAGAGCACTGTGCATCAGTAATGGAGGAGGGAGAGCACTGTGCATCAGTAATGGAGGAGGGAGAGCACTGTGCATCAGTAATGAAGGAAGGAGAGCACTGTGCGTCAGTAATGGAGGGAGAGCACTGTGCATCAGTAATGGAGGAGGGAGAGTACTATACATTGGCAATGAAGGAGGGAGAGGGTCAGTTGCCAGAGAGAAATCAAAGTCCAAAGTCAAAGAAGAATTGTGAGCTGCAGACTGCCTAGAGCAGCCCAGCATCCAAAGCAGAATATGAAGGGGAGCTGCTGACAGGTACGTGTATCACTTGTATTCTGCTCACACTCTTCACCAACAGTCCACCTTTCCTGGCTACTGGAACAGAGAAACCCCCTTCAAAACATGGTCCTGGACTCTAGCTCCCAACCTATCTTTCTCACTGGTGACATGTACTTCTTTTTCATTTACCTGCAACTTACCACAGAAGATAAGAGCATGGTACAGCAGGCTGGGGCTCCCATAAAAAACACTCCTAGATAATTAAAATCAATGGGTCACACACATATAATTAGAAAAAATGAATAAAAGGAGAAGTAAGGAGGAGAAGAATGAGACAAAGAAGAAGGTGGCAGCTTAAGCAGGAGGAGAAGGTGGGTGAGAGGGGGCATGGGGTACAAAAATGACTTGAGTTTATTATATATATGTAGGAAGCTGTCAATGAGTTAAAAATAAATTTGAAAACAGAAAGACCACCCATGCAATTAAAATCTGTAGTAATTCTGTGTCACAGACCTAAAATTCAGTCAGAAAACCACTTGGGTAACTTGTACTTGTATGTATGAAGGCATACCAAGGGAATGCTAACTCCTTTCCTTAGTCAACCTAAGGAAATGAATTCCATCCCTAGACAGAGCTCTGCAGAAACCATGACAGTCACTGGTTGAGGCCAAAGATCCTCACATCCTGCCTGGTGTAACACTGCTATCCAGTATGCAGAGTGGTCCTCATCTCAAACATTCATCACTCTGTGGTGAGTCCAAGAACAGCATCAGCAACACACAGCTGAAAAAAACAGTAGGTGATACAGTCCACACCAGGCTGCCATGACAACAACAAAGAGTCCCATCTTGGAGACACGGGGAAGTTAAATGAGGTAACACAAATAAAGGTTGTAAGAAGTCATTGGGTTCACTGGCATCAGGAACTGTGAGCTCTCTCCTTGATTCTTCTCCTCTTGGGCCATCTCAAGAACTTCTGAGGGTCTTTCTACTCTCCTGAATACAAAGAGCTTACTGGGGAAACCACAGCCCAGTCTAACCCTAGCTTTGGGATCATAGCTTCAGAAGACATCATAATGACAAAGGCAGAGGTCAACCAATGTAATTAGCTTCACGAGGAGGCAGCAGTTTAATGAACCTTTGTCCAATCTGTTCCAACAGTGTCTCCTGATAGCTGAAGCATCTCTGAAGATGAACACGGGCAACGCAAAGACCACAGTCTTGTTTCTTCTCTGGAGCACAGTCAGGCAATGCAGATAAAGTATGCTAATTAGGGCAGTCATGAAGAGCAAGGACAGTTCTAAAAGACACCATGCTTGTAATAGATGTAATAATTCAGTCAGGAGAGAGACAGCGCAGAAATAGGCTCAGAAACACACATATCATGAAGACAGTAATGGGAAAGTACAGTCATCCAGCGTATAGTGCAAGGGCAGCAGGTGAGAAGTACTTTGAAAAATATTAAAGACATCTTTTTATGCTATATTGTATGCAGAAAATGAAATTCTTAGTGGATTAGAACCCCAAGATGTATAGTAAAACTTTTGGTAATTTTTAAATAACTTCGAGCAATGGCAGTAACTAGTATTGTTTGCGGGGGCAGGGGGCACTGACAGCTCAAAAGGAGGTAACCCACACTTGGTACTGAGCTTTCTATTTGAGAACTTACGGCATCTGGGAGAGGTCATTATCCCACCCAAACAAGGTAACTCCATTTGAACTCTTTCTTAAGTGTGTGTGTGTATGTATGTATGTATGTATGTATGTATGTATGTATGTATGTATGGCATGTGTGTGCATGGCATGTGTGTATGTATGATGTGTGAGTGTGGCATGTGTGTATGTATGGTGTCTGTGCGTATGCATGTGTGGTATGTATATGTATTGACTACTGGAGGAAAGAGAGTCCATCTTCTTCAGGAATCTAAAGCTATAAGCATCAACAAAGTTTGACTTAAAAAATAGTTGCTAAGCATTTGAAATTATTTTAAAGTTCAGGCATAAACAAATCTTATGCTATTTAGGAAGGAAGATGGGAAAATGACAGAGAAACTAGGACAGGGACTATTTATTTGGAAGGAGAGACTGAAATCAGAAAAGTTCTCATGGGGAGGTGCAGGCATTGGCCATGCTCCTGCACTGCAGAGGTATGTTCATACATTCTCAATTTATTATTGGCTTTTCACTTAGCCATAACATTGCTCTAAATATCTAAATTTCTCCCCACACCGTATGTGTGTGTACATGCGTGTATGTGTATATTGTGGTATGTGAACATGCACAGGCACACACATGCAATGCTTCCTTTTCATGTTTTTATTGACTTTGGCCAGCATTTCAGAGCATTGAGTTTCATTATAATATAACACCTTGCTTTTATTCACCCCCCCATTTCCTGCTCCCCACTCTTGTTGGCTTCCGTCCTGCCCCAAATAGTCTCCCACTCTGCTTTCATGGTACATATATTCCATTCTCATCTCTTGCCCCTCCCCTTCCTTTAAATCTCTTCTCCTCTCACAGCCCTCTCCCTGAAGTCCCTTACTGAGGCCACATGAAGAACTGCAACTGACTGGGGGGAGTGTCTGGAGCTGAGTGAGGACTCCATGACACTTCCCACCTCTCCTGTAAGGGCAGGTCACCAGCCAACAAGCCCAGTTGTAATGATCTTTTACAAGGGAACACAGCTTATAAATATGGCAGCAGTTTGGCTTGGAAGATAGTCCTATACAGCATACATATGTCTATGTGTGTTTAAATGTAGATTCTGCATGATAAAAACAAACCAGATTGACTGAGTCTGACTCCTTTCCTTCTGTATGACGGTCTCCAACCATTTTCCTGCAAATATTACCATCCCACATGATATAATTGTTCATGACCGAATAAAAGTCCATTGTGTATACATTCCACGTGTTCATTATCCACTCACATGTTGATGGTATTTCAGAGGGGATTTAAGATCAGATTGACTGTGTCACATCTCCTTCTAAAAGCATCCTGCCATCCTGAGGCAGACAGCTGACTTTATCCTGCAGCAGCCAATTCCAAACAACCTGAGCAAATCGAGCAAATTAAAGCACAAAATACTCACAAAGCCCCCTAAGCTACTCGAAATTATATATGAGACATAACATGGGTATTTAAGAATGGTGTTGCAGGCATGGAGGCGTAGCTCAGTGGGAGAACAACGATATTGCACATCTTAGGTCCGAGGTTCAACTCCCCATGCTGCAAAACCAAGAGGAGCTGAAGAATAGCAATGCATATCCTTATAATTCACACCCACTGGGTCCTCTTAGCACTGCCCAAGAAATCCCAACTCAGCCACTTTCCTTTTTTTATTTCTTTCATTTTTTAAACGAAAACAAACTATCCTTTTTAATTTTACACATCATTCCAGTTCCCACGCCCTCCCCTCCTCCTATTCCCTCTACCTACCCCCCACCCCCATCCACTCCTCAGAGAGGATAAGGTACATTGCTTTGGGGAAGGTCCAAGGCCACTTTTCAAGCACATTACGGGTACACATACACAGGCAGGCATGGGTATGTATGTAGGCAGACACACAAAAACACCTGTTGAAGAAATGTATCTGAGGATTATAAGTCTAAAGTAACACTAAAACTTCTATTGGTCCCCAAAAAGATAAAAGAAAAGAAAAACAGAAACATGACCTCAAGCCCAACTTCCCAAATATCAGAGTCAAAGTCATCATTTCCGCTATTTTAAAATATATAAAATATTCCTATAAAATACATAAAAAGAATTGAAGAAGTTTCACATATAATGCCAAGACCCTCAGGGATGCCGTCTCAGTAGAATCTGATACACAGAGATCCCTCAGTATGTAATATAACCATGCAATCTGAAGCAAATAAGACAGAACAATTTTGGATAAACACAAAATTGAGCCTCTAGTGTCTGAGTATTATAAATTTGCATAGTCAAGTGTTCTGCATAAGCTCATGATTCATTAGGCGGTTATACATTATTAACAAGGCTGAAGCTCCGCAATCATAAAAGTTGACCCATGATGACACACCTAATCTACAGAATAAATTTCCAAAGACTGAGAAGAGAAAAACCTCAGTTAGCACCCAGGTGTTTAGCCTTTCTTGATCAATCTGAATAAAGCAGGGACTTGGTTGTTTGCAAATCCTGAGTCTCTCAGATCCCTTTTCCCTTACCAGTGCTTCCACAACACTACCTAGTTCTGATCTTGTATCACTGCTGGAATATTTATAAGGAGCCCCATCCTGGAGTCACTCCTGAATATTTAATACAATTTTTTTTTAAAGTCCCCATATCCAAGCATATGAGCTACAAGCATATGAGCTACAAGAGTCCAGTCGAAGTGAGGGAGTAGGGATTATATGAGCAAGGGAGGTCAAGTTCAAGAAGGGGAAACCCACAGAGACAGCTGATCTGAACTTGCAGGCGCTAGTGGACACTAGACCCACAGCTGGCGATCCTGCATGGGACTGAACCAGGCCCTCTGCTGCATGTGGGTGACAGTTCTGTAGCCTGGTCTATTTGTGGGACCCCTGGCAGTGGGACCAGGATCTGTTCCTGGTGCAAGTGAGACCAGGGAAGGTTCCATACAGAAAATGGCAATCAAGCCCCAGATTCCCTAGGTGGCACCGGGCAGGATGAAAAGTGACAGGGAGTGCAGATAAAGGGAGAAGAAGAGGGTAGCATGTCAGTCGTAGCCGGGAGGATTCATAAACACCCTAAACAAAACATCTATATTGCACCCCTTTTCCAAGGTTCACAGAAAGCATCATAGAAGAGAGGGCAGGAGGATTACAAGCACTGGATGTTGGGCAGGACTTCTAGGAGGCAAAGTCTTCTGGCATGACAGGGCCACTATGCTGAGGATCTCCCAGGAGGTGTGATGGCCTGCGCATGGCCTGCAAAGGACCAAGCAGTCAGAATTCCAGCAGGGGTGAGGAAAGGCTGCTGGCAGTGGATGGCTGCAGACAGAAGGAGAACCGACGTCCACCTTGGTAGACTGTGCTCCAGTGAATTCTCCTATACCTATGAGCCTATGGGCAGCACTAATTACATTCAGTAGATCATTTTTTTAAAGACACAAAGTTGTAAAGAGGGTGGGGGTATGGCAGAGAGGAGTTTGAGTTGGGGGGAGCTGGGGTGAACATAATAAAATATACATTATATAGGGCTGGACATGGGGGAGCACACCTTTAATCTCAGCACTCAGGAGGCAGAGACAGGTGGATTTCTGAGAGCTCCAAACCAGACGGGGCTATAGAGTAAGACCCTGTCTCAAAAACAAGGCAAACAAAACACATTGCGTGCATGTATAAAGTCCTCAAGAAATACACACAAAAAAAAATGTAAGGGGACGTGAACCTGCTTTAGGAGGGAATGACTAAGTGTGATGCCTTAGGCAAAACAGGAAGCTGAATCAAATGCAGTATCCTCAGCCAAGCTTCCATTACTATCATTAGACCTCGGCTATTTCCTCAGCGCTAATGTGAGGATGGATTCAGACTGAAGACACTTACATCTCCAAGTCCCACTGTTTAGTATAAAAACACTCCATTAAATACCGTCTTAGTTAGGGTTTCTATTGCTGTGAAGAGACACTGTAACCACAGCAATGTTATAAAGGAAAGTATTTATTTGGCGTTGGCTTACAGTGTCATATGTTTAGTCCATTACCATCGTGGTGGGGGGCATGTTGGCATATAGGCAGCCATTGTGCTGGAGAAGGAGTTGAGAGTTCTATGTCTTGATACACAGGCAATAGGAAGTGAACTGTCCCACTGCGTGTGTCTTGAGCATATATGAGACCTCGGAGCCCACTTTCATAGGGACACTCTTTCTCCAACAAGGCCATACCTACTCCACAAAGGCCACACTTCCTAATAGTGTCACTCTCTATGGCCAAGCATTCAAACCTATGAGTCTATGGGGGCTGTACCTATTCAAACAACCACAAATACCTCTGCTTAAGTACTAAGCTAGATGGGATGAAAAGAAATGAAACTTCTGAAAGTTTCATAAGGTTGAATAATCAGGTGTCATTGAAGCTATGTTTTTTTTAATTAAAGTATTTTATTTAATCAACTTCATCTTTTATTACCAAGAACAAACTCTTCCTTAATACTTCTTCTGTCCTGTAGTTCAACGGCTACCGGAGGGCAGTTAAGAACGGGCATCAAAGTTGTTCATACCCATGTGCAGACAGATGTTCACAGTGACGATGCACACACACATATGTCCCCACCCTCTTCTGTGGAAATCTGTTTGTCAGGAAGACCAGTCAGCCCAGGATGAAAGGTGACCACCATCTGACCCAGCTGCTCCAGCAGCTCTTCCAGCTGCACTTCTGAGGCTGCGCACACATTCCCTATGGTCTTCTCCAGGCCAGTGAAGCAGGTCAGATGCTTTCACTGATGACAAACAAGGGCAGAAAAGCTTGTGATGTAGTAAGGAGAAGCACCACGTGGAGTAGTTGAGAGTTGGATCATTCAAAAGAGCTCTGCTCTCATGATTGACTGGTGAATTCCTGGACTGATGCATGACTGGGGCAAATGTACTGTTATAAAAGCAAGTTTTCTGTCTCCCCATGTGGACCCTCTACCATACCATAAACCAGAAGAAATACCTTTACCAGATGGCAAGAAGTGAGCACCATACTCATCAACTTCTTTATTAATTACCCAATCTGGTGCTCCGTTATCCTAACAGAAAACAGGCAAACAGGGCTGGTGATGTGGCTTATCAAGTCACACTGATAATGAGCAGCAATGCTAAGACTGAAATCCACTGTCTTCTATCTCAAACCCAGTGGAAGGGGTTAGCTATGAAACAAAACATGCCCAAAGCCGAGAGCAGACTCCAAGTCAGATCTATGTCTAGCCCCGTCCGGACACAAAACTCTGCAGATAAAAGAGCAGTTTCTTTATATACGGCGTCACCATCAGTCGTCTGGTTGTACATTAATCTTTCTGACCCCCTTTTCCACAACTGAAATGTCAGAGCAATAATTCCTTAAGAGTGGCGGTGGTGGTGGTGGTGGTGGTGGTGGTGGTGGTGGTGGTGGTGATAATGATGATGATGGCAATCACTTTCACAGAGTAATTGTGAGCATCAATGGGCTAAACCATGATAACAATAATCAACAGTGAACAAGAATTCATATTGCAAGCTTTTTGCTGGGATCCTTCTAGATGTAGGTTCTGGCATTTTGCATCCTGCATATTTGATCAAAACCATCCATCATTCTGAGCCTTACACACGACATCACACAAACAACTCTCCCAGCAAAAGGAGAGCCTGACTCCATGTATCAATTCTTTCACCCCCAGAACCCCAGAGACCAAAGTCTCATTCAGATCAAATTGGCACCACAGTTACTCACAGCTCCACCACTGTACAAATGTTGAAGATGGGGAAAATCATTAAAACAGAATTTGCAGGAAGCATGCAAGGACAGAAGGTTTAGACACACTGGGGAGGGTGTCCTTGGTGCTTGCAATTCTCCCTTCCTCTCCTAATAAAACCATGCTCTCTGTCCTACTGCATGACACTGGAGATGTGAGCTTCCTCCGTAAAAGGCAAAAATCAAAACAGGTAGTGGAAATGAAAGGTAACAGTTTTAAAGGAGCGGTTCTTCAGCCTGCATGTGCAGGGGTCTGCATCCATTTCCGAGGCTCTAGAAATGACACATTGATGTCTTCCAAGGTGGTAATGGTTTGCAGACTGTTCCCATGATAATAATAATTTTAATTTGAATGTAAAATGTCCCCCACAGGCACCAGTGGCTGAACACTTGTTCCTCATTGGGTGGCGCTATTTGAAAGATTGTGGAACCTTTGAGAGGTACTGCCAAACAGGCAAAAGTGAATTGCTAGGACTGAACCTTGAAAGTTACAGCCCAGGCCCTGCTTTCTGTCAAGCCCTGACAGCTTCCTGACACACCAAGATATAGAAAACAAGCTCCTGCAGCTACAAGAGGAACTCCAGCCTTGAGGAGTGCCCTGTAGGGATAAAATGTATCCCCTTAAAAGACAAGTCAAAATAAGCTTCTCCTCATTTGAGTTGCCTGTTAAGTATTTGTTCACATCAACATAAAAGTATCTAACACAAAAAGAGAGGCATCTGCCAGGACTTAGAACTAGGAGGCACAAAGAGCTCCCCCAACAGCAAGCAAAATCCAAAGCCTAGTGAAAAAGCTCACTAATTAAATCCACCTTTTATAACTACATATTAAGAACCTGGTTAAAGGGAAAGTGTTCTTCCTAACAGAAAGAATTAAGCTGTAATTTAATTTTGCCCACAGAATACTGGTGAGAGGGGCCATCGTGGAAGCCAGGCACTCCAATTAATTTGCCACTCTCCTTCGAAAGTGTTAAGTATTTTTAAAGGCACCGCCAAGGAGAGACTGCACATGTGCTTTTAGCCTCTTGGGAACCAAACAGGAAAAGCCACGAGTAACAACAGCCTTGCTATTCCAGCAAAGGAACTATATGCATTTGCAGGCCTTCATAATCCCTCTCCTGCTTGGGAAGCAAATGCATGTTACTCACGGTGTGGTACAAAACTCTGTAGCTTTAGGACAAGAACACAGGGATCTACTGCGGTCCATTCTGAAGAACTGCACGGCACCATCCGAGCATCAGGGTGAAATCAGATAGGCAGCAACAAGGCTCAGAGGAGTCTCAGAGTCTCCCATTTGTCCCCACAATAATTTTTGACAATGCATGAGTTGAACTCTCAACAGTAAGGCTGGCCTTGGCACTGAAATGGGAGCTCTAGCACACAGGAAAGAAGGGGAGAAATGGGAAGGGAGACAATAAATCATAGCTCTGCCAGCCTGGGAACCCGAGCAAACTCTGGAGGTACCTGCCATGCATTCTAGAAAGCAGTGAAGGGCTGGCGATGTGGCTTAATAGGCAGAGTGCTTGCCAGGATGGCATGCAGAAGGATGCAGTCCTCAGTTCTTCATGAACTGGGTGTGGTGATGCCACATGCCTACATGTAACCTGGGCATTCATGGAGGTGGGAATGCAACCCAGTAGTGAGAGATTTCCATAGGCAGTCAGTGAACAGGGTTTGAAATAAGAAGGGCTCCTGTTTCCAGATAGCTCGATGTCTGCCCTACTCCTTTACTCCTTGGCAATTACTGCATGCCATCCTTCAGATTGCTGCTGACATTTCAAAGCCAAGTATTTTAAGACCTCTTCTTCATGAAGGAAGGACTGGTGCTCAAGAAAAACCTGACCATCTGCCTCCATCTCCTCTGCACCACAATCAATACCTTCTGGAACCTCCAAGAATGAAAACTACTCAGAACACAGATGGAGAATCGATGGTGTTGTGCACACACCTCCACCACCTCTCCACCCCCACTGCCACACGGCCCGACGCCTACACGGATTCTGCTCTCCAGAACCTCTGCTGAGCACAGCCAGGCTGTGTCTGCAGCCTTTGCTTCCTCCACCACCTCCACAGCACGCACAGGCCTGACTGCAACAAGCCATCCACACAGCCTTCATGCATCCGGGAAATATTTCGTATGACCAGAACTGGCTTAGAATTCACAAAGTAGCCCAGGCTGATGTTAAACTTGTAATTCTCCTGCTTCTGTCTCCCAAGTGCTCGCATTACAGTCAGGTGCTACCTCAATTGTCCAAAACTTTGCATCTCTAGATTTACTTTAAACTAATTTCAAACTCCAAGAAGGAGTGCTCGCTCTCTCTCTCTCTCTCCCTCTCCCTCTCTGCGTGTGTGTGTGTTATTTTTTTTATATATAGGTGTTTTTTGCCTGGAAGTATATCTGTGCACCACATGCATGTCTGGTGCTCTCAGAGGCCAGAAGAGGGTCTCAGATCCCAGAGACTAGATGTACAGGCAGTTGTGAACCATCATATTAGTGCTAGGATTTGAACCTGAGTCCTTCAGAGGAGCGCCTCTTCATCACAAAGCCATCTCTCCAGCCACACCCAGTTATATTTTAAAAAGATCCATTATTTCTGGAACTTCTTATGTGCATTATTGTCACATTATATAGCCAGAACAAAGTACAAAACTCAGCTGAGTCTGTAGCTCTGTGGTACCAAGCACACGGGTAGCATGCTATGGAACATGGGTTCAATCCCCAGCACTGCAAAATGCAAAAATCAATTGCAGCCAGAGGTAGATACACAGGACTCTGTGTGGTTCCTGATGTCAGCTGCAGTCCTTTACCTGACTGATTAGGTAAGATTAAGAATTATAAATGAATATGAGATTACGAAATAAATGCATACAGAAACGGTAAGTTGTGTTTCATAACAAAAGAAGGGTTTACCTTTTTGAGAGATGCTACTGATGGGATCATGAAAACCTAGGAAAGTTGCAGTCACTACCAAGGACCCAAGATAGCATGAAGGCTTGGGCTTCTTCAAACACAAAATGCACTCATTAGTTCTTTGATAGTCTTTGCAGTTGTTATAAAAGTAAATAAAGACAAAGCTACCTGTCAACAAAGCCACCATTTTCTCTTTGCATATTGCTTTAATTCATCATGTAATAATTGCAAGATCATTGTAATATTTCTCTTCTGTCCCTTTCCTCTGTGTAAACTATTTTTCATTTTGCCAAGTAAGTCAAGGAGATACCCCCACCCCCACCTTTTTAGTGTTTGTGTGTGTGAGAGAGAGAGAGTGAGTAAGTGTGTGTATGTGTAAGTATGTGAAAAATAGAAACATTAGAAAATAGAATCCTAATTCCTCCTCTTGCTGCAAAGACCTTATAAAAGAATTGGTCAGTCTATTCTGATCAAGAGGCCACAGTACAGAGGAATTATTCACTGCATATCAGGTAAATTGTGGTCATGTTAGTTAATATAAAATTCCATTCTGGCAGAGGCAGGCGGATCTCTGTGAGTTCGAGACCAGCCTGGTCTACAGAGCTAGTTCCAGGACAGGCTCCAAAGCCACAGAGAAACCCTATCTCGAAAAACCAAAAAAAAAATTCCATTCTCCAAATGTATTTTCATTGTTTACATTTGTTAATATTTTGTATTATTGTTAATGTTTCCAAATAATGTCATCTGAAAAATAAAACATATCTGAGGGGGGAGGGAGTTTCCTCCATGTGTGGAAGTAGCCCCCATTTGTTTCACCATGTCCTGTGCCATCAGAAGTATCTTAACAAACATGGAATCCTGTAAAAAAAAAAAATTCTGAAAGACAAGGTATCACAATATAACCCAGGTCATCCTTGAACTCATGTCCTTCATGTCTCAGCCGCCCGAGTGCTGGAAGTACAGGCACACTTCCCATCTCCAGTTCACCATAAATACTGCTAGAGACTAGTTATGAGGGCAAGATGAAATAGTTATCATATTCTTGTAAAGACTGAGGTTGCTTCTGGTAATCTCACCACATTTTATCATTGCTTCCCTGTCTTCTGCTAGCAGAGAGGCTACCTAGACTGTGTGGTTGAGACCCAGAGAGCTTTACTGCCAGAGGCTGACGCCTACAAGTTCTCATCCATAATCCTACGTTCTCCCCCCCCCCCAAGCTCAGACGGCAGCTGGTGGAGGAGCTTGCCACACAAGCCTGGTGACCCGAGTTCAATCCCAGAAACCCACAGTGGAAGGGGAGAACTGACTCCGGCAAGTTCTCCTCTCTGTCACATGTAACTCTGACATGTGTGAGCCCCTCACCACACACACAGCATACATACACAGTGATAACACATGGAAATGCTGAGAGAAGCACCTGTCTATTTTTTGATTGCTGAATCCCGCCGTTCAGAATAACGAATGTATACAGCAATAACTCGATACATGAATAAAAGGATGAAAACAGTATCTAAACCCTAGCCAAATCAACACTAACTAGCTAATCTCAGAGGGGCACTTATATATCAACTTTTATGTGGTGTATAACAGCTGATAAGGGTGCAAGTTTTGGTGGCATACAGTTTCACCAAACCGGCTTATCATTTTAACCAAACTGCATACTGTATCTGTAACCTACTCAGTTACAAATGGTACCCAAAGCATTTCTAAAGTTTCAAGTAGATTTGCTTTCTTGACCATTTTTTTTTAACTTCAACTATTACAAGTCTGTTAAGCATTTACCAAAGTGAAAGGGCACATCCAGCCACATTTGTTCTGAGGTCCTGCAGGAAATTAAGACACTTCACCCAGAAAAACAGCATGCACAGACAGTCTAAGCCCAAGTCTATCAGCCCAAAACAAAAAAAAAAAAAAATGGTCTTTGTTGTCCGGGTGGGAAAATTAATTCGAATCTAATGAGACATTTAGAAAATAATAAATTCATACTCACAGTAACTAAAGTTTGTGTCTTAATGTGTTAATCAAAGGTACCACATTCTATCACCGCCCACATAAAGAGAAATCACTAGGACTGATCCAAAGGAAAGTTTCTACTCTTATGGAAGGACAAACGATGGAAATAGAAGAGTGAAGGCAACTTCACTGAGACATGTAAACAGCTCTTTTACTTCGTGGTTGGTTAAGAAAGTGAAGCAAAAGTGAGGTTGACCACCCCATGTCCTCACGTGTCTCCCCGCTGGAAACAAAACGTTTCTTCTGAGTTTAAACCAACATCCTCCCCATTCAAAATGAAATAAAAAGAAAAAGCTCTGGTCAGTGCTCAGGTCTCCCAGCAAGGCAGATCACCCAGGTAGAACTGACTAGCTCGCTCTCCTTATTCACATGTGAAATTAGCGGGAGTTGGGAGCAGTGAGTGCATCTCGTGGTAGGGAGTCCGCCCGCCAAGCACAGAGCAGGGGACCTGATGAGCATGGGAAGACAAAACAACTTCATCTCATGTCCTCCAGCACCAGGCCCACTCTCCAGCTAAAACCAGTTAGCTTGTTATATGCCTCTGAACAGAGAGGAATACAAGCATAATCTCAAATACTTCAGTTATAGCCTCAAAATGTTTTTCACCAAAACTATAATTCACATATTATAGGATAGACTCGGGTTTTTTTTTTTTTTTTTTTTTTTTTTTTTTGCTTCCATCCTCAGGAAGCAGGGATTATTCTCTGAAGAGAAGGGACTGAAGGCTTGGAGACCTATCAGCATCAGACACAAAAGAAATCTCTTAAGAAGTAACAGTACAATATTCTACCATGGGCAGAGAGGCTGCTGGCATTTCACAGCTGCTGGGAAAGGGAGAGACGGTTTTCTTTAATGATGGGACCCCTGGAAAATGAACCTCACACTAGGGCAGGGACTGCACCCCAAGACTAGCTAGACGACAAACTTGACTGAAGGGAAGAGTGAAAAGGAAAGAAAGAAAGAAAGAAAGGAGGGAGGGAGGGAGGGAGGGAGGGAGGGAGGGAACAAAGAAGAAGAGCAAGGGGAGAAAAAGAAATCTCAAAGTTGGGTGGGAAGGGATGGGAAGGTAAATAGGGTGGTTATGGGAGGAGTTGGGAGAGGAGAATATATCCAAAGTGCATGGCATGAAATTCTCTAATTAATTGCCAGGAAGTGGTGATGCACACCCTTAATCTTCACACTCAGGAGGTAGACGCAGAAGAATCTCTCTGAGTTCGAGGCCAACCTGGTCTACAGAGTGAGTTCCAGGACAGGCTCCATAGCTACTGAGAAACCCTGTCTTGAAAAACAAAAAAAAAAAAAATCTCTAAATAATAAAAATAAAGATACACTATTTCTAACAGTTACAGGATGATTTAAAAAAAAAAACAGTAAAGTTATTAACTGTCAAGTAAAGGACCCCAAAGAAAGATGTACCATGAGGCTCCTAAAGCATCCTCCCCCAATTCTCTTACAGCACCATTCCCACACCCAGGAATGCAAGCACATCACCAGCCCAGTAAGACTGCAGTCGCCTCAGCCTGCAGCTGCCCAGTCCTCCCACACCCATGCTGCATCCACACTGAGTATTCCAGGGTGAGCCATGCAAGAAACAAGCCTTTTCCCAAGTGCACCGTGCCAGCCGTGGGATCCAGCCTCCCTCCTTCCCGATCTCTGCTGAGTCTCCCAACATTTCAGTGTGTCCAGTGGACTGGGGCAGCATCCAGAAACAGTAGCAGTTGCCACTGCTTGGGTGTTTTATTTTAAGAGCTACGTAGCTGAGAACCTACAGCTGTCAATCATGGGCTCCAAACACGCAAACTTTCTTTCCAGGGGATCCACAGGGTGGTTTCCGGTGTTAGAGAATGCTCTCTACACCACCGTGGGCCTTACTTCTCTGCCCTAAAGATGAGAACGCCCAGGCTAGTGCAGCCATCAGGTTGGAAAGTCACTGCAAACCAAAGGATATCCTCACCATCATCTCTGGAGACATTACTCAGCAGAACAGCCCTCACTGGGGCACTGGACAGCTTATAGCTCCTGGCCCTCTATGCAACAGAGGACCACTGGGATTTTTATTAGAAGGTAGGGGATTGTGAGCGTTCCCCTACCCCTCCCAGGCCTGCTAAACTGACTAGAATAGGGATGCTTCTTCTCGCTACTCCCTCACAGAGAATCAGATCAACTCCTGGAAATCTCCAAAACGACAGGCTCCTATAGCTGCCAGAAGGGACTCACGGAGGAGGCACTGCAGAGAGCTGCAGTCGGTGTCATCAAATATTCAACAAAGCACAGCTTTCAAAATCAAATTAAAAAGCTTGGATGACAGCCTCTTGGGGAAACCATCTTCAAATGCTAGGCATTCGTAGCCAAACTGCAGTGGTGGTGGTGGAGGGGGGAGGGGGCTCTTTTGCTTACTTCATTATCTTTCAGCATCTTTTTGTTCAAACCTAAACAAAGGCGATTAACTCCATCTCAGGTCCTCACATCCAAGCACACACTCCAGCAAGGGTCCTCTGGCTTGCTATGTCCCTTCGTCCAGGGACTGACCCCAAATGCTCACACAAGCAGCAAATGCTGCTGTTTTTACTGCACAGTTTCCACACTGACATGGGAAGCAGCAAAGACTTCAGGAGCCCGTCGGTACCGTACAGTCTGTAGCAAGAACTGCAGATGTTTTCCCAGGTCCAGCTGCCAACGTCGGACCTGGGGCTTCAGGTTTCTGCCTTCACAAATACTGTGTGGTTCAATGATGAAACACAGATACTGAATAAAATACACCTTAGATTGTACCTGCTTAACGGGCAACTCTTTTTATAAATGTTTATACATTTTTTTAAACCTTCAGCTGAGTCCACTCCCTACAGTTTCACACGGCAAAGAAAAATCACAATCACTTAAAAATCTGGACTCCAAAGCCCTAGTTGAGGAGTTGTTGGTAGATGAATGCTGCTGGGGAAGGGAAAACATTTTCCTCCTAGTGGTGGTAGCCCTTGATAAGTTGTCCACAACCAAGTAAATAATCTCACACTCATGCAAGCAAGCCTAATTAAACTCAGTGGGTCGTTTTAAATATATATATGAAAGCAGGAGGGGAATATATTGAGAGGAATAAAGAGTTCCGAGAGGGGGTGGGATATAAAATAGGGTAAGGAGGAGGGGAATGTAATCAAAACACATGTTTGAAAATATGATAAAAGTTTTATTTTTTTTTTAGTTTAGACTTCAGCCCTGAGAGAATTTATTAAAAACCACGACATTATCAAACCACAAGCTGCAAAGTGATCATCCACTTATATCGAGAGGCGGTGTGCTGCTAGACACAGGATTAGCTTAACGCCTTCCTCTCGGACAGATTGATCCACGGAGTGTCTACTTTGCTGCGGGTGCAACCTGATGTCATTTCACCCCACTGCGCCTGCAGCAGACCCTATAATGTCACATTCGACCTGTGACCTGGCAGCCCGGATCCCTGTGGAGTGGGCACGCTCCCACCAGGGCTCAGCAAGCCTGCAGCTGAGCAGAGACAAGAGTCCAGACGGCTGGGGTGAGGCTCTGCTCAGCATCAGCACCATCCGTTGTTCCTGCCTGTTGACAGCTCTCCAGCCTGGAAGCAGCGGTCTCATTAGCTCAAGGACACTAATGC
This sequence comes from Alexandromys fortis, assembly GCF_014885135.2. Taxonomy (NCBI): domain Eukaryota; kingdom Metazoa; phylum Chordata; class Mammalia; order Rodentia; family Cricetidae; genus Alexandromys; species Alexandromys fortis. Next base: position 24,280,899 of record NW_026067924.1, on the reverse strand, counting down.
AATTACATCTCTTACCATGTACCAGGCAGAGCCAGACTTCAGCCTCCATCAGCTACCTGGGTGGGAAGTGGAAAACAGGGATAGCCCTGCCCCTCAGAGAACCTCCTCAGCGGTGGCTACTGTGCCCATGGCAGACTCCAAGGATTAGATCTCCTGTACATATTCCAGACCTCACTACTGCGGACCAAGTCTTGGTGCTAAAGCTCCCACTGAAGCTAACAGGAAAAGCAGTGTTGTTCCAGCTCCCTTGTTAGTCTTCGGTCGCATGGGTTTTGCTCAGGGAGGCAGATGTCTACCCATCCTAGATGGGGCTCTAACAACAGCCCCAACAGAGGATTCCACCTAAGCACAGTTCAATGACAGGTGAGTTTTCATAGCTTATTCACACAGCATGGCTGCAGGGTGAGCTTAGGAGACCCCCAAACAGCTACAGTGCTGCAAAATCTCATTGATCTCAGTGTGAATGACAGCATCCCATAACTATACACATGCAGTCCCCCCCACTTCGTTGGCCTCCCGCACCCGATATATTCTAACACCTCCCCAAACCATGAAATCACAGGCAACCGGGAAGAATTACATGTGGGTATCAGGAAAGGAAGGAACAAATAGCTGGGCTCCCAGATGACATGTGAGGACCGTTCCACCCTCTACTCCTCTGAGGGATCATCCACAGACCATCTTGATCCTCTACGATAAAGACAGTGATCTTTATCTAGTTTTCGTGAGCAAAGACTGGTCCTGTAGCTACTAGTTAGTCTTAGTAACGCGTACCTACATGGGTAACAGCATCCGCGGGTAAACAGCACTCCATTAGAAGAGGTGAAGGGGTCTTCTGAAAAAGCATTACCCCCTTTTTAAAAGACTTTATTTTTTAACTATATGTATGTGAGGAGACTGGAATGTACACGTGGATGCAGGTGACCGTTAAGGCCAGGAGAGGGCACTGGGTTCCCTGGAGCTAAAATTAAAGAGGATCGTCAACCACCCACCATGGGTGCTGGAACTCAAACTCGGGCCCTTTCTTTGTGTATCTCTGCATATATAACATATGTGTAGGAACCAAATAGCTGTTAAGTCTAGACAGAGCCTCCGGACATTGAGACCCTTCCATTTGTCTCTCTAAATATCATAACACTGCCCCCACGGAAATGGTCTCTAAGCTGTACCGGGTCCCCTTTTCTCCTAATACAAAAGTGCCTTCAAGTCCCATGAGGCAGCACAATCCTGTGTGTGCTGATAAGTGACTAGACAGAGCACCTAAACTCGACCCCATGCTGCTCGGGAACTGAAGTAAGGGCCCATTCATTACGTCCTCGGTGTGTGTCAGATCTGGAATTTTAATGGGTGGCAATTTTTTTTTTTTTTTTTGTCGAATTAGGGACTTTACAATTTAGAGATGCAGTACTCTGTAGGTTAAAACCATACCGTCCGCCTGAGCTTCAGGGACCCCTAGGGGTCACCAGTGACCCAAGAGTCCCATCCGCTCAGCCAAGATTTTGATTGGGGGAGGGGCATTTTCTTCATGCACCTCCATGATGTAAACACGTGAATGACAGAGACGGACTGGAGACAAGCATCAGATCTGGAGTGGAAAAAGCACAATGACGTCATTCTCACTTCTAGTTTCTGAAGGTTATTTACTGTGCAACAGCAGTTTTTGTTTTTAATAAAGGAGATGCTAAAGTGTGTCCGCTTTAATTTTTTATCAAGGTAGAAACACTGATTAATGGATAAAACCCACGTCAACAACAGCTCTTCAGAACCTTCAGGCATGTCTAAGCCCGAAAGTTAAACAGCCATGAACTTGGAGCATCTCCACCGCTGTCTGGCCACAGTCAGCTCCTGAATCTCTGGTCAGAAAATTAGACCCAGACACTTGCAAGCCGTGAGTGTTGCTTCCCTTCCTCCAGTCCTTCTTTCCAGTAGGAAGAAAAAAATCTATAAGGACTGTTTAAACTATCTTTCTTGTGGTTTTATAGGTTTTTGAAATGACAAAGGGCTTTGTAAAATGTGTATGTGTGTGTGTATGCGTGCACAATGCCTGCATAGGCCAGAAGAATACGTCAGATTACCTAGAGCTGGAGTTACCGGAGACTACTAGCTGCTGGAAGTGGGTACTTGGAAGTGAACTCTGGTCCTCTGGGGGAACAGAATGTACTCGTAACCACTGAACCATCTCTCCAGCTTCTGCCAAAGGACATTTGGAGCACATTTATTTAATACAAGTGCCAAATCAAGCCTAAGCAAAGTTAAGGCTAGGCTAATACAGGTAGTTTTTCACTATACAATGAAGGCACCTGTTAATAACACTTATTTAAATGTGGGGGAGGGGACCATTTCATTGTCCATATCATATATACCTCACCACTCAGACAAGAACGCATCGTGACAGTTTATAAATGCTTCAAAAATTTAGAAAAAAAAATTATTTTGCTGTTTGGGGCACCCCATTACAGTAGGAACACATATTCAAAGAAACTGTTCAACTCAGGGTGTCCAGGAAGCAAACAGAGAGAAAGAAACTGGCACCCTAGAGACCCAGTTTCCACTAAGCACCCTCTTTTAAGGGTTCCAGAACCCCCCAAGAACACCAATCCAAAACCAAACCTTTAACATGTGGGCCTTTGGGAAACATTCAGGGTCCAAATGACAGCACGTCTGTTAAACTGAAGGCGGTTTTAGAGCCAGTGAGATGGCGCCACCAGGAAAGGGGGTCGCCACTAAACCTGACAACCTGAGCATCATCCACAGAGCTCACATGGTGAAAGAGCAATGCAGCTCCTGGAAGCTGTCGTCTGACCTCTGCATGTGCATGGCACAAGTATTCCAACACACACAATAAGTAATTAGAAGTAAAACAGGTTTTCAACATGGCAGCCCACATTATCTCCATTTGACCTGTAAAGCTTCCTGAGACTAGAGAGATATTCATGTGTTTCGTTCACTGTCAGATCTGAGTATACAAGGTTACTCGTCTTTTCCTCTAAAATCTTACTAGCAGAAAAAACAGGGTAGAGGTATCTCCTATCATGAGAAAGGTCCAAAAACTCTTTGCTTTTTGAGTTAGCAAGAAACCTGGCTCTAGAGAAATTCCCATGAATCCACAAGGAAAACCCCAGCTAAGAAGACCCTAAGCAGTAGAGGAGAGGGGGCCCAAACTTGCCTTGCCCTGTAGTCAACTGATATCTATGGTGATATTTAAGATATCACCATAGAACCTTCATCCAGCAGCTGATGGAAACAGAGGCAGAGACCTGTATCAGAGCACTGGGCTGAGCCCCCAAAGTCCCGTTGAAGAATGGGAGGAATGAAAATATGAGCAAAGAGGTCAAGACCATGATAGATACACCCACTGAAACAGTCTACCTGAGCTAATGGGAGCTCACCAACACCAGTCGGACTGGGAAGGAACAAGCATTGGAACAAACTAGTTTCTCTGAATGTGGTTGACAGTTGCATGGCTGGGGCAGACTGAGGGGCCACTGGCAACGGCACCAGGATTTATCCCTACCGCTTATACTGGCTTTGGGGGATCCTATTCTCTTTGGATGGATACCTTGCCCGGCCTAGATATAGTATGGAGGGCCCTAGACCTTCCCCAAAGCAATGTGCCTTACCCTCTCTGAGGAGTGGATGGGGCTGGGGTGGAAGGTTATGTGGAGGAAATGGGAAGAGGGGAGGGAGTGGGAACTTGGATTGGTATGTATAATGAAAAAAGATAGTTTTTCTTTCTTAAAAAAAATAAAATTAAAAAATAACTCTTTGCTTTCTAATTGGAAATGTGTGATCCAAAAATAATACTTGGTATAAATCTTAATTAGGAACTGGAAAGATCGTTCAGGGATTAAGAGCACTTGTCGTTCTAAACCTAAGCTCAGTTTCCAGCACCCACATTGGACAGCTCCCAACTGTCCACAACCCCAGCTCAATGGGATCCAATGCCCTCTTCTGGTTTCTGTGTGTATTTGTGTGTGCACATGCGCATGCACACACATGTGCACATACACAAACACACATCACTTACACACATAAATAAAATTGAAAAGACAAATTCTTAAAAACAATGTCATAATCAAATATACATAATATTATAACTTCACCTGTTCACGGGTAAGTTTCAAAGTAGTTAAGTAGTTCTTTTCATCCATATGTTTGTAAACTTAGTCACCAGCTTAAATGATTCCTAAGTTATAAAAAATAGACACTACCAATTTAGCAGACCATCTAAAGTAACATATATAGGTATATCTTTTAATATTTATTTGTGTGTGTGTGTGTGTGTGTGTGTGTGTGTAAACTACATGTGTAGGGGTTCCCACAGAGACCACAACAGACTGTTGGATCCCCTGGAAATGGAGTTAGGAGTAGCTATAAACCACTCGCTATGGGTGCTGGGCATCGACCTCAGATTCTCTGGTGGAAGAAAGTAGTGCTCTTAATTGCTGAGTCATTGATCCAATACTAGCTTCATCCCAAGGAAGCAGAAGTTATATGTGCTCTTAAATGCCTGTAAAGTAAACAATGGGGAGAGAGAGAGAGAGAGAGAGAGAGAGAGAGAGAGAGAGAGAGAGATTGACCAATGATTATAATGCTAATGTTTAACAAGAGAAATAAGGACAGGTGTTCTACGCTGTCTGTCCCAGGGGAAATCAATTAACAGTATTGTGTTATCTAGTCTAATGAAGGGAGGAAATTGAACACACTCATTATGAAGAAATGATAAAGTTAAAAGTGATAGATATGCTAATTATCCTGGGTTGACTGACACCCAGTGTATACATGAATTGAAAAGATCACATCACATTTGTCAGGGCACGGTGGTACACACCTTTAAATCTAGCAACTGGGAAGCAGCAGTAGGTGGATCTGTGGGTTCAAGCCCAGCCTGTTACACCTAGTGAAATCATGTCTCAAAATAAAAACTACATTTTACCCCACAAGTATCTAAAACTATGTGCCCATCACAAATTTTAAAACTTTTAAATAAAAACAAAAAAACTGAAGTGAGCAATAAAGTCTGCCTATATACAATTCCATCATGGGTCTAATGTTGATCAAAGCATATTTTCAAGGAACTTATTTGCATGTATAGAAATACATATAGAAATAGTGAGAAAATGGTTATTTTAATGGCTTAGAGCAAAGCTACAAAGAACTGTCCTTCTATAAATTTCAAGATTAATTATTGGTTTCTTGATTCTTTGTTTGTTGTTGTAATTGCTTTAAACCATCTACTTGGGATGGACATCTGAGTTTACAACAACCACCAAGACCAGTACAATCTCACCCAAGCAGAAATCTATGAGAATCAGTAAGAGGCCGTCAGGTGTTGGTAAAATTGACAACTCAAGCGACAAGAGAAACACACATTCAGATATCCGGGGCCACACTGCCACTTCCATCTCTTCCCAGTCTAAACAAGGAGAGGAAAGAAAGGGAGTGGGGGAATCCCATGTAAATATGACAAATCTAGATAGTAGAAAAGAACATCAGATCACCAGCAGACTAATAACCATTCTTTCACTGTTGGACCCATAAGGCATGAGCTCCCCGACCTCATAAATTCAAACAAAAGGTGGGGGTGGACGGGGGGGGGGGGGGGGGGAAGGCTAAAATCCAAACAGGAAACAAGGACAAGATAATGCACCATAAAATAAGCTGCGGCTACACACACTAATGACTTCATAAGAGTGTCTCCACAGCAGGTGTTCATGGAGGGGAGTGAGGGACGTGGATCTTCAAAGATGGCTCAGATTGGCAGGAAAACTTCCAAAAGCATCCGTCTACCATAAGCTCTTCAGGTCCCACTGATTCCCAGTATCTAACAGAATCACATGTGCTACAAATGCCTACGTACTTCCTACCAACAGAAATAAGGAGGCTGTGTGGGCACACAATGCTACTCTCTGGTCTAATTGATCTTAGACACTCTCATCACAGGTTGTGCTTCTGTCTGGGTACAAAGATGCTCATCATCTGTGGACTTAGCTCTTATTCTATGCTTGCCTTACCTCAGCCCTTCCTAACACCAGTAGAGACCTACACGATGACCTATGTAGTGCATATGGGGTGTGCTGATCTAGGCCAGATCTCATAATGCCAGCATTGAAGTGGAGGATGTAGTTGTGAATAGTTTTACCAGTCGAAACCTTACACAGATTCAGAGGGGGATGGTTCACAAACCATCTAAAGCATAAGAAGCAAACTTCCATGAGGAATTTTATCAGTTAACGATTGCTGGGGAATGAAGTAGCAATATTCTTCAGTGCTGTAGCCATCGCTCAGTTGTCCATATTCCAGTAAATAACCATTATCCACACAAACAACTCAAATTAACTTAAATGTGGGTCACACATACAAAATGTGAAAGTAGGAGAGTTACTTCTTGGGAAGAAGAATTTCACTGTAGGAGGGAGGGGGTGAGAGAGGATAATGGAGTGGCAAAGATTAAAATCCATTGTCTACATGGATAAAACTGTCAAGGAATAAATAACAAATGCAAGGCCCATGCTTTTTTTGTTTACTCATTGATTCATCTGCAATCATTCTAGACCTAGTCTGTGTTAAGTACGATACTGAGCACAGGATAGACAGCTCAGGAATATGATTCTCATCCTAAAGGGGCCCAGAGCTACTAGTTTAGCCATTTGTAAAACAGAATATTTGGGATAAAATACATGGTAAGCCTAAATTCAAAGCCAAAGACAGGGAAGGCAACAGCCCATCAATTTTAGAGAAGGGGTGGGGGGCGTGTGGGTGTAAGATGACAGCCTAATTATGATTGTTTCTGTGCCTAATTTCAAACAATCTCCTGCTTCCTCCCCGAAGTCAGAGATAAGGAGCACATGCAAGAGCATGGTGTTTTCTTTTTTGAGGGTGTGCCTTTTTTTACTGTCCTTCCTCCAAGCCCCTCCTCAACTCATTCCGGCTTAGTCTACTTCAGCTTTACCTCCAATGTCCTAAATTATTCCAGCCCCTTAAGTCATGTGACCACAAAAGCTTCCCCATGTCAACGCAAAAACACAACTCTCAACCTCAAAAGAAGTAAGACATACTTTACTCTGGAGCCAAACATGAATGGCCATGACCTGGGGAACAGCGATTTAGGTCACCCCAAATTCCATGTTCCAGTGGAATAGCAATTTCATAAATATATTAAAGCAACAGAACAAATAAAGTCATAAGTCAAGACACTTTTCAAATAGGCTGGTGGAAACATCAGGTAGACGGGTTTTAGCAAGCTGGAGAGCAGGGCAATTGGCCTTGGGTACTTTCTAACTAGTCTCTTGGCTCTTTGATTGATGGAAAACTAGGCTTACATTCCAAAAGGTTTTTTTTTTAACCTGCTTGTCAGGATGTTCAATCAGCTTCATCTGTTAGGTCAGATGCTGAAAGGGGAGAAGGAGGCAAGGAATGGCTATTTATTAGACTATGAATAGCCCAAAATAAATTGTCATTAGGCTCCGGACTGGTAACTTCTCAACCTCTCCACATCACTGAAGTTTCCAACAGCCTTTGGAGGCACAGCTGTTTCCCAGCGATTCTCCTGCACACCAGATACTCATATCCAGAAACCATCTCATCATAAACATGACAGTAGCCCTTATCTAGTATCTTCATAACCCATCACCTCCCTCAACCCTCACACCAACTTCCTGAGGCTCTCGCTCAGACTGACTAGGTGAGGATGACTGCAGCTCAGAGCCAACACTGGGATCTTATTAATCCATCCCCCTTTCTTACTCTCTGGGGGGATTTTACACATTATTGTATTTCTTTCAACAGATGCTTCACTGAAGACTTGGCCTGACCTTTAGTCCAGGACTACAAAAGTGGCTCTATCTCTTATTTCATTAGTCTGAGAAACTCAACAAAGCAAGAAATTAGAACTTAGTGTTCCAGAGAATACTAACTAGCTAGACTTTAATAGGTAATTGTGCATTTTTTAAATGTCTACCAACAGCTTGCAAATATTGAGTCAAGCAAAGTTAAGCAGATTTTTATAAAACTTTTCAGATTTTCAAACCTACTAATGTGTTATTAAAAACTCCTAAGATATACCCAAGAATACTTCTCTGATTCTCATATTTTATTATTTTAATATATATCACATAAAAGTAAACATTCTGATCATTCTAAATGCAATTCAGGCAAATGGATGGAAATAGAAAACACTATCCTGAGTGAGGTAAGCCAGACCCAAAAAGAGGAACATGGGATGTACTCACTCATATTTGGTTTCTAGCCATAAATAAAGGACATTGAGCCTATAATTCGTGATCTTAGAGAAGCTAAATAAGAAGGATAACCCAAAGAAAAACATATAGGCATCCTCCTGAATATTAACCTTCATCAGGCGATGAAAGGAGACAGAGACAGAGACACACATTGGAGCACCGGACTGAAATCTCAAGGTCCAAATCAGGAGCAGAAGGAGAGAGAGCACGAGCAAGGAACTTAGGACCGCAAGGGGTGCACCCACACACTGAGACAATGGGGATGTTCTATCAGGAACTCACCAAGGCCAGCTGACCTGGGTCTGAAAAAGCCTGGGATAAAACCGGTCTTGCTGAACATAGCGGACAATGAGGACTACTGAGAACTCAAGAACAATGGCAATGGGTTTTTGATCCTACTGCACGTATTGGCTTTGTGGGAACCTAGGCAGTTTGGATGCTCACCTTACTAGACCTGGATGGAGGTGGGTGGTCCTTGGATTTTCCCACAGGGCAGGGAACCCTGATGGCTCTTTGGGCTGATGAGGGAGGGGGACTTGATTGGGAGAGGGGGAGGGAAATGGGAGGCGGTGGCGGGGAAGAGACAGAAATCTTTAATAAATAAATAAATAAATAAATAAATAAATAAATAAAAATAAATAAATAAATGCAATTCAGGGTATAAAGATAATTTACAACATAGACCCAGGATCCATTCTAGAACTTTCTGACCACGGATTCTGTGGAAGATAGCACTGGTATCAGCTTCCACAGGATACAGTTTGAGAAACATTACCATGAGGGGAAGATCAATGGCAGATGTAGGAGGAGGACACAGAGCCCAAGACACAACTGAGGAGCCAGGAAAGAGCACCTGGGTGCTGGATCGGATGCCCAAGACGAGAGGTATAGGTGAAAGCATAAAGACACACACATGATGGGGTAGAGTCTTCTGTTTTGTGTTGATTTCATTGGTTAAATAAAGAAACTGCCTTGGCCCTTTAATAGGACAGAAAATTAGGTAGGCGGAGTAAACAGAACAGAATGCTGGGAGAAAGAAGCCGAGTCAGTCAGTCGCCATGATTCTCCCACTCCAGACAGATGCAGGTTAAGATCTTCCCTGGTAAGCCACCTTGTGGTGTTACACAGATTATTAGAAATGGGTTAATCGAGATGTGAGAATTAGCCAATAAGAGGCTGGAACTAATGGGCCAGGCAGCGTTTAAAAGAATACAGTTTCCGTGTAATTATTTCGGGTAAAGCTAGCTGTGCGGAGCTTGGCGGAATGTAGCCCAGTGCTCCTCTCAACACACACAGGACCAAGCATTGGGACCAAGGAGCCATGAGAGCTCTGAGAGGTGGCCTCAGACACAAACATCCCTCAGTATCTCCAGGGTTTTAGGACCTCACACACATAGAAAACAAAATTCCAAGGATGCCCAAGTCCCTTGATAGAATGGAAGCATATTTTTAACCATCTGTACATCTCATGTACATTTAATCAAATTCAGATTATTGCTTGGGGAGTACATGACAAGAACAGTAAGCCTGTCCATTTTCAAAATAGATGCTTTGCTTTTTCTGAACGGTTATGTCCCATAATTGGCTGAAGAGGAAGTTTATCAGTTTATGACCAAAGTGATTCCCAACATCATCTACCATTCAATCCTACTGTCCATTGGAATGAGAGATTCTAGAAGTGTCAAGTACAGACCCAGAGAAAATGCGAAGGCATACATTAGTTCTATATGATACTACTTCTACAATGGAAAGTGTCTTCTTTATTTCTGATACAAGCACAGCCTTGGGGTGACATAAGTGAAAACTAGACAAACTCAGAATCATCTTCAAAATGAGCAATGTTCATATCCCACCCATGGCTTAAAATTTTTAGTCTTACAGGTTCTGTGAAAACTTATTGTAAAAGCCTAAAGATATTTATGGATCGGTACCTTATACTGTTCAAGAAATGCCAAAATAAAAGAGGGGTGTGCACACACAAGCCTTATGCTGTCTGGAAGTCTCTCATCCCATTGACTCAACATTAAATTATGATTCCAAATGTCTGATATTGGTGCATCAGAAGTATTTTACAGAAATATCGTAGCCTAATCTGAGCTGTCAGAATAATGACACATGATAATGGCCTATCCTTGCTCAAAAAATAGCACAGAACCATTCAGAATTCAATTAAAGGGTTTTCCTATGAAAGAGATACTCTCCTTCCCCATCTGTCACCATTGTACTTCTTTTCATTTTCATGTCTTGTATTCATTCATAGTCACTTGTTGCTGATTGGCCAACACTAGATATCTTTACCCTAGTCATGATTCATTCCTACCCCTCCCCCATTTTCTGCAATTTAACTCTTCACCATTCTGTACATTTCTACCCCATAGCCCATCACATCTACCTGCTGTTCCTCTCAGCCCAGGTCAGATCACACTCATTGTTCTGTTCCCAATCTCTCTACACCCTGTCTTGCCCTTTTCAAAGACAAATCTGATTCATTAATCGGGACTGGGATGCTTCCAAAGGCCCTGAGTTAGTGTTTGCTGAACTGATGCCAAGTCCTGTCCTACGGCAAAGCCTTGGCTTCCCCACAGCCCACCATGACTTTCTCTGGTACATGGACTTCCTGACCATCTCCTACTCCATGAGGTTACCCTATGCTCCTCACAGTCCACAACCATCATCACACATTGGGCTCAATGTGTCTCAGAAGCTCTTAAGAGCATTCACATCCTCAAGTGGCAGGTGAGATGTTCAGGGGTTTAATGAAGAAATAGATCGGTTACAAGAAGGAAAATGTGAAATTAGGTCTTTCTGACTGAACCCTATTAGCATGCCATGTCCTACTGAAAGCTTGGTGACAGCAGAAGCCATTTCATTAGAATCACATCAAAACGACATGAGTAGCATGCAAGGAACACATAGGGCTGGAGAGATAACTCAGTGAGTAAAGTGCCTGATACACAAGCATGAGGACTTCCCTTCAGATCTCCAGCATCCACGGAAGCAGTAGTGTACATCTGTAACCCCAGCACTTCTACAATGGGAAAGAGATGCAGAGATGGGACAATCATGGGCCAAGTGACTGGCCTGAAAAGCAGTGACCACCAAGACACTGTCTTGAACTAAGTAGAAGGCAAGGGCTGACAACCAAGGTTGTTCTCTGACCTACACGTGCGCGCGCATACACACACACACACACACACAAAACATATGCACACATCATGAAACATGTGCACCTGCATACAGAGACAGAGAGGGGACGGGCATTAAACCATGTTGGTGACTGCTTGGTGCAATGCAAGTCTCTCTCTAGAGTCAGTTGTGGTGACTGCTTTTGTCCATCAATAATTACTTTCTGGTGCTGCAATAAATCACTGACAATAAAAAACAACTTGGGGAGGAAAGGGTTTGTGTCAGTTATTCCTCCACATCTCCGTCCATCACTGATGAAGATGAGGGCAGATCTAAAGCAGAGACCACGGAGGACTTTCTTGGGTCGAACACTGGTCAGGTTTTATACACCATGACAACATGTCACACACTTTAAATCACTACTGCCTATCATCTTTACCTAAAAATTCTCAGGGAGAAGGGCAAGCACCACAAGATATGACTAAGGTGGATTGTGTACCACTTTATACAGGAAAAATGAGGACAGCTAAGAAACTGTATCAGTGTAGTGGTGAGATTAATGGGGAACACAAACTGAAGTGGAGCTAAAAGCAGATACTGCAGTGAATCACAATATGGAGGGAGCACCCCCCACTATACAGGGATAATAAAGCCCTCATTCCACTCTAACTGGGACATAGCAACAAATACCCTGAAGTTTATTAGCCTCTCTTATGTGTATGTGTCAATGAGCACATGGTAATCTTGATCTTTGCTTGCATTTGTTCATCTCAGGTAAAAAGAATTGCCTGGGATTTCAAACCTACAGTTGCAAGTTGTCTGTCTGACCCAAAAAACTGCTCCCAAAGAGACTGGCTCATGTATTAATTGCCATGTCCCAGAATAAAGGGCATTTGCAGTCATCCCCAAACCTTAAAGCTGATATAAAATTAAGAGCAGGTATAGCCGTTAGGCAGTCATGGTACCACACACCTGTAATCCTGACACTTGGAAGCAGAGACAGGAGGATTACTGCAAGTTTGAGGCTAGCCTGGTCTACATATCAAGTTTAAGGCCACCTAAGGAGATCTTGTCTCAAAAAATTATATATGCAATTATACATATTTTCTTTAAAAGGCACTGGTATGAGAAGTCCTTTAGTATATGTGTTGCTTTTATTGGTTAATGAATAAAGAAACTGCTTTGGCCTGTGATAGGCCAGAATAGAGCTAGGTGGGAAAACTAAAGTAAATGCTGAGAGAAAGTAGGCGGAGTCAGAGAGACACCATGTAGCTGCCAGAGGGAAAAGATTCAAGCTGCCAACTGGAACCTTGCCAGTAGGCCACGAGCCTCATGGTAAAATATAAAATAATAAAAATGGGTTGACCAAAGATATAAGAGCTATCTAGCAATATGCTTAAGTGATTGACCAAGCAGTGATTTAAATAATATAGTTTCTGTGTGATTCTTCCATGGTCTGGGCAGCAGCGAACAAACAAGCAGCCTCCTACTACAAGGCACAATATCTAGGTTTGGAGAAATGGCTCAGTGGTTTAGAGCATCACTGCTCTTGCAGAAGACCCAATTCATTTCCAAGCATGGTGGCTGACAACCACCCATAACACCAATTCCCACAAATCCGATGCCTTCTTCTGACCTCCAAGAGCAATAGACACACACGGTGCACATGCACACATGTAAGCATATACACATAAAAGAACTAATCTAAAATAAATATACTATATCTGAAGCCAGCAATATAGTTCAATGAATAAACATATTTGCCGCCAAAACTGAGAGCCCACACGGTGGAAGAAGAAACTTGATTTGTGTGAACTGCCCTGTAACCTCAAGTGTGCCATAGTGCATGCATCCATACAATAAATAAATCAGTCTATCAAATTTAAAATATTGTGTCTGATGCAGAGCAGGTGATTATTCTAGTGAGTAGAGACAAATCTGATGCCAGGTTCAGTCTCCAAACTCTTGTTTCTTTTTTAAGTAACTGGAGAGAATGATGGATACAGTCTAAAACCCAGGAATGAGATGACTGGAATGCAGGCTGGAACTGGACGGGCAAACACTTTCTCCGGGTGAGAAAAGAATCTGGCTAAATGAAAATAATAAATAAGTAGAACCTCCACGGAGAACCAGGAAGAGCCTTTTACACGTGTACAGAAACTAGGGGAAGGTGAGTGTTAAGGATTAAAGGGGCTGGAGAGATGGCTCAGAGGTTAAGAGCACTGGCTGCTCTTCCAGAGGTCCTGAGTTCAACTACCAGCAACCATATGGTGACTCAGAACCATCTGTAATTTGATCAGGTTCCCTCTTCTAGCATGCAGACAGAATACTGTATACATTTAATAAATAAACAATTTTAAAAAAAAAAGATTGAAACTGTCACAATTTCACTATAAACTATCATCACTTATAGCTTAAAGACACTACCCACTAAACACATGGGCTTACAAATACTAGAACCAAGCAAGTAAGGTTTACAATTGCACTCAACTTCCCTCTAAACATCTAAACAAACTCCAGGAAAAGCAGCACAGCCCTACGAAGTGTGGTGAGGGAAGGAAATGGAAGGAGATAGCAGTGGATGTGATTAGTGTGCCCTGTATAAACAGATGAAACTATCAAGGACCTAAACCATTACTAAAAATAAATTTTAAAAAGATTGTAAGGAGAAACACAGCCCGCCAATGGCAGGGACTCCTGGGCCCAGAGATAATGATGGCTGTGCGAGGGACACAGCTGCAGAGGGGGCCTGGGAACTGAGTGTCCACGCTTTCTTCCCACGCCAACCAGGCAGGTTCACCAAGACACTAGCCACACAGGAACTTGTACGGCCCTCTTTAGATGTCTTATTATTTATAGCTTAGAGATACCACACGCCAAATGAGAACATGGTATTCCAGATACTGAAATCAAAGAAAAGGGTTCTCAATTATGCTTAATATCTCACTAAATTTCCAAAAAAAAAAAAACCTTCCCTTCACTCTTTCTAAAGAGTTGTTACTTCACAGAGAAAGTCAATAACTGTGTTTCCTTTGACACAATAGCTCATATCATCATTTCCCGACTGACTGCTAATCTCACGTCCTTAGGAACCAATATCTCTTATTAGAAAAACCACCTCTGGGCAATCTTTAACATTCTCACTAATCAGGACATGATTCTGTTTGCTGAGGTTTGGAAGCCTTCAGTTTGATTTCTGTTTATTCAAACATAGCAACTGCTATAAGGGAAAACCTTTTCAGCTTTCATTAATAATAGCCACTGACAGTGAGAAACCCCCACATTTAAAAGCATTACGATCGAGGCATATTTCTCCAGAAAGACTGATCTAGACTAGCTGCCAGTTTACTGCTGCTCCTATGTTTGCCTTCGCTTCCATCACCAGGCTGGACAGTTAGTAGTCTCTGGAGGAAAAGCGGTCATGGGGAACTGAGCTTTTGGATTCATGTGCCCTGGAACTCTATGGCCAGCATGCACTGAGGTTCTGAGGTGCAGAAAAAGGCTCATGATAACAGACTTCACCCTGCTGCGGAGGCAGGAGACAGACAGGAAGTCAGGAACCATGGACAAGACTTTCAGAGGCATCAGTGCCACAAGGGAAAAAGTGGCCAATGAGTTCACTCCTCAGAGCACCCGCTGGAGAAACTGTGTGTATACACCAGAAAATGCAGTAAGGATGTTCATGGATGCAGCATCCCAGGACAAGAAACAGCCATGCTGCCCATGGGCAGGAATATGGGCAATATGCCTGTCCACATATCCACACAAACGCCTGGGACCAAACCCTGCCCACAGAGTGCTGCTGGTTTCCCAGACAGTCACACTTTATTTTGTACACAGCAGCACAGTTTATTTGGTAAATAACACTATCATCGAATGATTTGATATAGTTTTAAGCAGAAAAAAAAACTTCAGATTACAAAATGCCTCCCCTCACAACAATTTTTTTAAATAATTTTTCTAAGAGGGTCAGTGTGATAAATGTGCTCACTGACCAGTTGTGTCTGGTTTCCATTGCACTAGTGATTGTGAGAAATAAAAAGAATGAAATGTTGAATTATTTTGGGTGCAAAAATGGTTCATGCTACTTCAATACAATATAAAGTTGTATACACATGTTCAACAGGGGGAGTGCATGACAGAGTTGAAACTAAAAAACAGTTTATATCCTCGTCCATGACCTGTGCGCTCTTTTGTCTGCCCTCCATCCCTTCTCATCAGCTAGTGTTACTTTCTCTCTTTGTAGGCAGAGGACAACATGCAGGAATCCATCTTCCTTCTACCATGTATGCCCAGATTGAACTCAGGTCCTACGGCTCAATGGTGTGTGCCTTTATCCACTGGGCCAGCATCGCACCAGCTGAACAATGGGGGTTTGGTTTGCTTGGTTTGCTTTTGGAAGCTCAGAAGTAGTAGGCTTGGCTTACAACTACTGGCTAGGGAAGTGTGCCTACGTGATACAAGACAGGAAAGGGCAAACAGTAAATTTAGGGCACAGGACTTCTAGAAGTGGAGAAATCCAGGCTGCATCTCCAGCTCACTGACAAGCTCACAAGCTTTGATGGAACTCCATAACCAGGCATCTGTGGCATATCAATCAGTATGTAGCAAAGACCACAGAGAAAAGGTTGCAAAGAAAATAACACGGAGGGTGTGATGGAATCTCTGCAAATGAAACATGGTCTACAGCAACAACCAAAAAGCAAATCATTGGTGAAAATAAGAAGACTCTCCCTTCCCTTTTCTTAGAATATTTCCTTTAGATATCTTGTAAGTTCTTTCATGCCCCCAAAATAAGTGTATATTCCTTTGAAAGCTAAATAAGGCTTCAGTCAGTTCTGTGACCCCCAAAATAGCTTTCTCAAGGACCCGGGAATTTGGAATGTTAACACCCAAGGGAGATAGTGCCCCTATCTACCTCCCTGTCTCCAACAAAGGCTAGAAGCCTAAGTAGGTGGGTGCCTGGCTACAAGCTGTCAAACTATCTCCTGTCACAAAGATAGGAATTCATTTCACTGACACCCACGATCAGCTTGGACCCTAGGTGACCTGACTCAGAGGAACTGTGGGTAACCCTGTGAGGTCAAATCCTCTTGAGGATCTAGTTGTCTGTCCTGAAAACAAGTAGCAAAACAGATTGCTGTCTGTTTTGTTTCTCAATGGCTTGCAATGGGCACCCTACTCTGTTTTCATATTCACACGATCACAAATCTGCTCTTTACCACTTCGTGGAGAGTTTTTCAGAGGAGAGAGAAGATTGTGTTTGCAATTCTACTCTCCCAATATAGGTAGGAGAGAGGGCACTTACATTAGGTTGCTATCTGAAACCAGTTTCTCAAGCAACAGACCCTAAGAAAAGAGGTTTGCCAGAGGTTTAATAAGGAAGTCCCGAGAGACTGTGGAGTGTGGATAACGCAATACATGTATAGGGCAGAGCCAAGCAAGGACTCCATGGCATACTAAAGTCCCATATGAAAGCCAGAGGGTAACCTCTGCCTCAGAAGGACCTGAGATTTCATGCTTCCAATCTAGGTAGTAATAGGAGAGGCAGGAACACATATTCACAGATATCAGCTGATGCAGGCAATTTAGCTACAGTCTCTAGAGGGTTCTCTAGTGAGGGTCAGCTACGGAGGTCTACTCTAAGATACAAAGCTCTCCAAAGCTAGAGAGATGAGGCCTGGAGCAAGGAAGAGAGCCAACTGACTAGTAAGACTAACCCTATCCGTGAGATCTGGGTTTGATCAGGAGACTCTGCCTCAATGATTAAGGTGGAGATCAGTGGGGGATGATTCTGTTATTCTTGACATCAACTGAAGGTCTCCACATGAAGGCGTAAACACGTATGTGTGCCCACACACATGCAAAAACATCCATACACACATGCATATCACATCTATATATATATGAAAAATGGGAATGAGAGAAAGATAAACTCATGTTTGCCTACCATGAACGAGGCCCCACAACCAGTCAAGGACCAAGCTGCAGGGATCAATCTATGGGCTTATTTTACTACAGACCCTCAGAACTGGTGATTCCCCTTAGTCCTACCACAAAGGTCCCCCCCTGGAGCTTCAAATCCAAATTTACTGAAGATAAATGGAACACGAGGTCATCCTGGCTCTTGGCTCCAGAATCCAGTTTTGTTTGACTTTCCTTAGATGATCAGGGCAGCAAATGCCAGGCAAATCACAGCCTTGGCCTTTAGGTCCATGAGTAAGTAAGAAACACCAGTACTCTGGCTCCACGCAAGCGCCTGGCACACCATCCCTTCACACCAGAGTGAGAGAACTGAAAGACACAATGTCCAGACCCCATTCAGGTGTGCTCCTCCTGAGCTGCCGGGACTAGCTTAGGCACACAGGAGGCTGAGGAGCCCACTGGGCAACCTGGCAAGACCCAAGGAGACAGGGGGCATGGTGAAGCCCTGGCTGAGGTTAGAATCTACCTGACTGGCTGGTGATAAGTAGGGCCTGTTGTAATCTCTCCAGAGTTTTTTATGAAGTGGGAACGCTCATACATCAAGGGTAAGGTTTTTGAACTGCCCAAGATATAATAGCTAAATTTACATTACTACAGGTCCTATACTATCCTATAAATGGTAGAGAATTGGGGGATAATACCAAATTTCAGGCCCACTTTAAATATGTTGCCGAGCTGGGGAACTAGCTCGGTGATAAAGGGTTTGTTTGCAACTCTGGGGACCTGAATTCAAATCCAAGCACCCAAATTACTCTCTGTCTCTGTCTCTGTCTCTGTCTCTGTCTCTGTCTCTGCCTCTCTGTCTCTCTGTCTCTCTCTCTCTGTCTCTCTCTCTCTCTGTCTCTCTCTCTCTCTCTCTCTCTCTCTCTCTCTCTCTCTCTCTCTCTCTCTCTCTCTCTCNCTCTCTCTCTCTCTCTCTCTCTCTCTCTCTCTCTCTCTCTCTCTCTCTCTCTCTCTCTCTCTCACACACACACACACACACACACAGAGTTGTCCAAAAGACATTAGATAAAATTCAACCATACTTTAATTAATGAGAAAATTCCTCACCAAATAAGGAAGAAGATAAGTTTCTTTGCATAATAAAGAAACTCTACTACCCACACCCCCAAACAAAACGTCTTAATTAATAACAAAACATTAGAAGTCTACCTTGGAGTCAGAGACCAGACAAGGACATCTGCCAAGGCTGTGCCTATAAAACACAGTGGCAGAAAATCGAAAGGGTGCAATTGAGCAATTAAAAGAAAGCAAATGTGTGTATGCTGATCGCTGAACAACCCCACTGCAAATCCTTCCAAAACCTTTCCCTCCACTGCGTGCTAGGAGACCATGCAAGACTATATGCTCTGCAGGACTGGTTTGTGAGAAAAGGTTTTAAAGGGGTCACAATCTAAATTTAATTTCGAGGCTGGAAGTATGGCTTGCTTGGTAGAGTGCTCCTCCTACATGCACAAGGCCCTGGATCCAGTCCTCAGCACTGCATAAAATGGTGACACACACCTGGAGAGGCTGAGGCAGGAAGAACGGAAGTTCAAAGACATCCTCAACTAGAGTAAACTGGAGGAAAGCCTGGGTCTGAGACTCTGCCTCAAAAGAAAAAGACAAAAATAAAAGTATATTGATTAATTGCAATACTTTTTTCTTTTTACATTTTTTCACATAGTGCTGCCACACAATGTGCTCCACTTTCAATTTTTGAGACAGGTTCTCTCAATGACTCCGAAGCTCATCCATGTCACTATGGCAGCTGGTCAGTGAGCTTCAGAGATCTTGCTGTCTCCACTGCAGAGCTGGGGTACCAGTTCACACCAGCCATCTTTTCACATGGGTTCTGAGATCAAATTCCGGCCCTTGTGCTGGCACACATTGCTGCCTGAGCCGTCTTCCCATCCCCAGCATTAATCTTAAACAGTCACCAATCCCTGTGAAGGGTGGGCAAGTTCTGCATGGGGACAAGCATTCCCTTAAAAGCTCTGCCCTAAACCCACTGTGTTAGAAGGCAGAAGAACTTTCAAGAGTGTGCCGACGGGGACGAAGAGGAGCTGGGATCTCAGCCTCTTCTTGCTCTGCTTCATGTCCTGGCCATGAGAAGAATATTTCTGTCATAGAGTGCCACCACGAAATGCTTTCTCGCCACAGGTTCAAAATCAACACGGCTACCTTGACATGGACTGGAGCTCCAGGGGCTGAGCAGAAGAAAGCCTTTTCTCTTTTACTACCGGCTACCTCCCTGAGAGAGTCGATGCTCATGGGCAACCTGACCGGATTTAGAATCATCTAGGAGACACACTCCTGGGTGTGCCTGGGGCTGCGTTTCCAGAGGAGATTAGGTGAGGCGCGGAGACACGTGGGCAGCACCATCCCAAGGACTGGCAATCTGATCCCCAGCATCAACGTTTCCTGACCGCAGAGGTGGGCGTGATGTGACCAGCTGCCTCATGCAGCTGTCACCGCGTCTTCCCTGCTATAATGGACTCCGCTCTCAAACCATGAGACAGAGGGTGAACCAAGTGGCAGAAGGCAAGAGAGTCTAGTATAATGATGATGACTATCAAAGGACAGTCACAGAAACTGCCCCAGACATGACGGCAGCACTGGGGGAATCCTTACAGAGCTCACATGTGTTGGTTATGTAACTTCAAAGGAGATAGGGATGTTTGTTCTCCTGAGATGCCATGGAAACTTAATTTTAGCCCTTCTATACATAACGACTTTTATTATTTTTTAAAAAGCAAAAATATGTTACTTGCAATAAAAAGTTCCTTGAGAAAAGGGGCGGCATTATCTCCTAATAGTTTCTGTTTATCTGCAATCTCAATATCTCTCTGTGTGTAATCTCAGTACCGCCCCCCTCTCTCACACACGCACACACACACACTTCTTCAAGACCCAAGTAAAATCAAGCTGCATGAAAAGAGTTTTTTTCTAGATTACTCTGTTACCTTTCTTCATGTTCATATGTGGGGGTGTCCTGGCTAGGTTTGGGTGTCAACTTGACACAAGCTAGAGTTATCAGAGAAAAGGGGTCCTCAGTTGAAGAAATGCCTCCGTGAATCCAGCTAAGACATTTTCTCAATTAGTGATCAGTGGGGGAGGGCCCTGGGCTGAAGGTCCTGGGTGCTATAAGAAAGCAGTCTGAACAAGCCATGATGGGCAAGCCATGATGAGCAAGTCAATAAGTAACATGTCTCCATGGCCTCTGCATCAGCTCCTGACTCCAGGATTCTGCCCTTTTTGAGTTTCTGTCCTGACTTCCTTCAATGATGAACAATGCTATGGAAGTGTAAGTCAAATAAACCCTTTCCTCCCCAACCTGCTTTCTAGTCATGGTGCTTCATCGCAGCAATAGGAATCCTAACTAAGACAGAGGGTATGTGTAGATATCTGTGTACGTGAGTGTTCAGGCCAAAGAACAAGCTTGGATACCATTCTTCAGGATCTTTCCCCCTTACATATATATTTTTAAATGAGATCTCTCGCTGGCTTGGAACTTGCCAATTAAGCTAGGCTGGCTGGTCAGGGAGCCCCAGGCATCTACCTGTCTCTGTCTCCCCAGTGCTTGGTTATAAAATACCAGATCCCTTTTTGTGGTTTCAGGATCAGATCCATGTCCTCATCTTTGCAAGGCAAGCACTTTACCTAATCCTTGGAAATAGGAATGCGACATCGGTTGACTGCATCCCCATCCAGCCTGTATCCCCATCACTTTTGCACTAAGTCCTCTTCTCACTTTCACCATGTGAAAAGAAAATGTCATCTTTTTGTTAAGACTTTTCTGACTTGGGAACTCATGCCGAGTCTGTCACTACACATGTGACCCTATCCTTGAGACTGCCTCCTTCACAGCAAGGGAGACTGTTCCCATCCTCATCATCCTCACTGTCCCTGGCCTTGACCTCCAGCACCAGTATCTACCACCTAACATTCAATTGGCTCTAGGTTGCCAAGAGATTTGATAACCCTGTCATCTGTGTCCCCATTTGAAGTACAGATGACAATTTTGATCTCAAAAGGAGTAAATCCAGGTTTTCTCTAGGGTGAGCTCAACTCTCAGGGGCCCCACTCCTAACTGGAGGGAACAGCCATTGAGCTAATTCTGTCTCCACACCTATGAGTCATCACTCTGATGTTTGTTCTTGAATCTCACAGCTTAATTTCCCCGAGGATACCGAAAGAAGCTATCAACTATATTGTGTCTGGATCTATAGCTCCGTATGGACCACATTCCTCCCATCTCTTCAACAATGTGATGTAATTTACGAGCCCCACAAGGTCACCCATCATGCCTGTCTACGGGGACTCACCCAATTCTCTGGTGATCATTGCTTTGCTCTTTCTTGGGGAGTGTGCATGATTGTCAGTCCAGAGCGTCACCTGGGATTGATACTTAAAACACCACTCTAGACTGTGACATTCCACTCTCTGCCCCCTGCCTCTCATCACAAGGGTGTGGTCCTTTCTGCAAAATCACGAGCCCGTTCCACGTCAGAAAGGCCTTGGCATTTGGAGCCTGCCCCTTCTTTTCCTGGCCTTCAGTTGTTCCGCTTCTCAAAACAGGCTTCACCTTGGCCAACTCAGGATCTTCCACCATCTTCAGAGTAGATGAGAATCTTTGTAAAATGCACTCTGGGTGCTTAGCACTAAGTTGATCCTCAAAAGAATTCCATTCTTCCTTACCACACTCTTTGCCTGCAGCCGAGGTGAGCTTCCACTTTCCTCCATGACCTACATGCAACTTCAAAAAATGAAAGTGTTTGCTGTTTGGTTCCACTTTTGCAAACGGCATTAAGATGCTTCTCTGAGGATACTTATCCTTCTGTCCCCCCCCCCATGCCTTCTATACCCTCCACTACCCCTGGGCCACAGCAGTCTCACTAAGCATTAATACACACATATGCACACAGAGTGGGTCAAACCCACATCTGTGAGTTCCTGAGGAAACCAGATGCCTGGCCCCTCCCACCAGATGTGGTCCCAAAGCCTTGGGAGGGATGGGCTTCTCATGAGAAGGAGAGGTGGCATGCAGATCTCCAGACACCTGGCAAATAGTAGGCCCACCGCACCGTCAGACTGTCCTATCTGCCCTTGAGAGCTCCATCTGGAAGGCCCTTACCCCCTCATCAGCCATCAGGTTTTGAAGAGCCAAGTCAGAGGACAACAGCCCAACGGTCACGGACTACAGCCAAATGAGGCTCCGGGAAGCACAATTAAGCCTCAGAACAAGCGGCTCCCAATGAGGAAGCTGAGGCACAAAGTTAAAAGAGCTCCATGAGATCGCACAGCCACTTAGCAGGAGTACTGGACACGTGTTCCCGCCAGTATTCACAGTAGCATTGAGGAGTCCACCCCCACGTCACACATCTTCTATTAACAGACTGCTTTAGAGCTGCAACAACTGTACACTATAAAGACGAACTGGCTATGTCAAATTTACTGTGTTTCTGACAGGAACTTACATGTCAGCAAGTTGTCCAGAGCTTCTAGAACTCAAGTTCTCGTTCTCAATTATTATGATTCCTACGGTACCACTGAATAAGGTGCTTAAATAGTAGTATCGGAGCTAACACTTGCCAGGCATCTGCTGTGTCAGGCAATACGAGCTAAGCCACTAACAGATGATCTCATTTTCTTCCAAACACCCCTGTGATGGAAGCAATAACTACTAAACCAGAGACTGGGAGACCGAGAAGTCAGCAGTCTCCCGCCAAATTCTATAAAAATAGACATTTGGGCGAGTTCAGTCAATAAAATACTCACTGCAAAGCACAAGGACCTGGGTTCAATGCCCGGCACCCAGTCAGAAAGCCCAGTGGGATGCTGCACTCTTGCAATCCTAGAGCCAGGGTGTGGAAACCGGAAGATCCCTGAGGCTCACTGACCAGCCAGCCGTGCTGAAGCAGAGACTCCTTCTCAACAAATAAAGTGATGGCTCCTAAGGAACAGCCCAAGGTTAACCTCTGACCTCTGATTGTGTGCACACACACACATATGCACATGCTTCCACATATTCTTCTACGCACATGTGCGCGTGCCCACATACATGCACGCCCTTCACGATCTGACTTCTGCTTTGCAGAATAGATACCCTGGTGGAAAACGGAAGGTGCTGAGTCTGTCCTTTAACTTCTGAATATTAAATCAGTTCTCACTGAATAACATCTCTACCATGAACAAAGCTCGAAGCTGTGGGATTCAAAGCCAAGAGGAAGTCAGAGGAACTAACACCCTGACCTGTAATGACAGTGAACACTTCCCCGCATCTCCTCAGAGCTGAAAGGTGACACGCAGCAGATCCTTTAGTGCATTGCAATCCGTCCCTGTGGCCGACTTAGAACCATACAGCCTGAGACCAGAGCAGCCCCACAGTCAGGTCAGCTGAGCTCTGCCTGCCACTCACCAGACACATGCTGTCCAAGCTGATCCTCCTCACGGAGGGGAGCATCTGTGGAGCCCGGCAGGCCTGTCTAACATGACACCTGGGCATCTGTCCCTGGACACCTGGAGCCTGGGCTGCCACGACCAGCCCACGCGCTCGGGGAACAGCACAGGTGCATCAAGGTGAAGGGGGAGAAAGGGTGTGAGCATTGCTATAGTTTCAGCGATGACCCACCGGTAGACTCTGCTAGAGCTCTCTTGACAAAATGCCACAGACGAAGTGACCGAAACAACAGGAAATCCTAGAGGCTGCACTTAGGAGATCGGATGTCAGCGAGGTTGATGGCCTTTGCCTGGCTCACAGATGGCCATTCTGTGCCTGTGTCCTCACATGGCCCTTGCTCTGGGCATGGGTACCTTCAGCCTTCCTTCCTCATGCAGACAGCAGTCCCACTTGAGCAGGCCCAACTGAGTGACCTAGCTTGACCTTAATTCCCTCTTGATAAACCCATCTGCAAGCAGTCACTTTCTAGATACCAGGTTAGGACTTGAATGGGTTCTGAGGAAAACACAGTTGAGCCCATCACTTCTTCACAACTACCCAGGAGTCTCATTCTAAACACGTCTTTCGTAGAGAGGCGATTTTATTTCCTTTTCATGGGAATTACATATCTTGAAAAAAAATCACTGATAAAGTAATTCCCCTTTACCTACCTAACTATAATTTGAGCTTAAAAGTATGGATTAAGAAACAGTATGTTCTTTAAGATGTCAATTCTTAAAACATACTTACATTTATACATATGTGTATCTAAATGCCTGTATTTACATGTGCAAATGATAAAAAGGGGTGCATGCCAAATTTATCTAAAAAATGGCTAATGTCTTAGTTAGGGTTTTTATTGCTGTGAAGAGACACCATGGCCACAGCAACTATTATAAAGCAAACATTTAATTGGGGTGACTCCTTACAGTTTCAGAGGTTCAGTCCATTGTCATCATGGAGGGGAGCATGGCAGCATGCAGGCAGATGTGGTGCTGGAGCAGAGAGTGCTACATATTGCAGGCAACAGGAAGTCAACTGGCAGTCACACTGAGGGAACCTTGAGCAAAGGAATCTCAAAGCCCGCCCCCACAGTGACACACTTCCTCCAACAATGCCACACCTCCTAATAGTGCCACTCCCTTTGGCGACCATTTTCTTTCAAACTATCACAGCTAGGGAATATTGGTTGTTTTTGATCACATGCCTAAAAATTTTAGGATTTTCCTTTGTGTATATGTGTGTATTATGCACACATATGTGCAAGTACACATGAAGGCCAGAATGTGGGAGTCCCTGACGCTGGAGTTACAAGCAATTGTGAGCTGCCCGATAGAGGTGCTGTAAACTGACCTCCCATCTACAAGAGCAGCAAATGCTCTGAATTCTTAAGGCATCTCTCCAGCTCAAAGATTTTTTTTAATAATTAGAAAAACCATATTTTCCCTCCTCTGATGCGCAAATGCCCTTTGTCTAGGCATTGCAAGTCTCTGGGCCCCAACTTCCTCAGCCATGACAGGAAGACAGAAAAATGGCTGACCTGATTACAGGAGATGCATTCACACCTTGAAAACAAAGTTACTCAGGTGCACACACATGTACAAAGATTTTGCTTCTTTTTTTAATTACTGTAGAATTCACATAGTCTGAACTTTCACGCTGGACCATTTTTAGATGGAAGATATGATCTTACCCTACATCCTAGTCAGCTATCACAGTGGTAGTCACAGGGGAGGATGCTGCACTGGAGTAGATGGTGGGAGAGGGGGGAAGCAGTTCGGTTAGCCTTTCCAGCGGCCACTTGGCACTTGCAATACAGTCCCTAGAATGCATGCCCTTCGACCTCACCCTGCCAAGCCAGTCATTTGATGTAAGAAACTCATGAGGAGAGAAAAGTGAGAAGGAGAGGATGGAGGAACTTGGGGAAATGGGATGGTTGGGATAAAGGAAGGGTGGATATGGGAGCAGGGAAGTATATACCTTAATTAAGGGAGCCATCTTAGGGTTGGCAAGAGTCTTGAACCTAGAAAGGCTCCCAGGTGCCCAGGGCAATGTCCCCAGTTAGTTCCTTGGGCAGCTGAGGATAGGGAACCTGAAATGGCCCTATCCTATAGCCATGCTGATGAATATCTTGCATATCACCATAGAACCTTCATCTGGCGATGGATGGAGATAGAGACAGAGTCCCACATTGGAGCACCAGAATGAGCTCCCAAGGTCCCAATGAGGAGCAGAAGGAGGGAGAACATGAACAAGGAAGTCAGGGCCGCGAGGGGTGCACCCACCCACTGTGACAGTGGGGCTGATCTGTTGGGAGCTCACCAAGGCCAGCTGGACTGGGACTGAAAAAGCATGGGATAAAACCTGACTCTCTGATCATGGCGAACAATGAGGACTGATGAGAAGCCAAGGACAGTGGCATGGGGTTTTGATCCTACTTCATGTTCTGGCTTTGTGGGAGCCTAGCCAGTTTGGATGCTCACCTTACTAGACCTGGATGGAGGGGGGAGGACCTTGGACTTTCCACAGGGCATGGAACCCTGACTGCTCTTCGGACTGGAGAGGAGGGGGAGGAAAATGGGAAGCTGGGAGGAGGCGGAAATTTTTTTTTCAATAAAAAAAAAGGGGAAGTAAAAGAAAAGGAGAAAAGCACATCTTCCCTGTTAAAAACAGTTTCCCCATTTTCCTTTCTAACGTCTACTACCATGAATCTGAATACAGAGTTCTTCTGACTAGCTGATGACACTGCTACTCACAGAGAGGTTAGGTCCATGACAGTACTGGTTTGCCCAAGGGCTGAGCCTAGTGCCTACAATACAGCGAGGCAACTGATGTCAATACCAGCTGCCTCACTATATCCGGCACTGTCTGTGGCTACCACAGTGACTATGGTCTCGCAGGAGGTGTGGTCAGGCTCTCACTGAGGTGGGCAGAAGGGACCAGCACTATGGTTACATTCAGACCCCATTCCACATGCATCTGATGAAACCTAATTCTCAAATGTTTTTCTAGTTCTAACTCTATTAGATATTTTGGGTTTGGTGATGGGTAAAACCAAAAACATATTCCATAACGAAAGTGTAAGATTTAATATGAAGCCTCGCAGCCTCCATTCGAAATGACTTTTCTAACCGTATAAGGTGATCACTTAGTTGAATAGACTTTTGGCTGATTTTTGCATGTGATATTTTTATTTATTTCCAAGTTACTTTTAATAAAGCTTACTAAAGTATATAGATATATTATAAATACATATTTTTCTCCAAATAAAAAGGTAAAAAGGGAGGGCCAGTGAGATGGACTTGCCATCAAGCCTGGTGGGTCAAGTTCAATCCTCAGGATCCACATAGTAGAAAGAGAGAGACTTCTGTCAGTTATTCTTTGACCTCCACACAAGAGCTTTGGTACACTCACACACCCACATACATGTACACATGCTAGATAGATAGATAGATAGATAGATAGATAGATAGATAGATAGATAGCAAAACACCAATGCATAGATAGATAGATAGATAGATAGATAGATAGATAGATAGATATTATTTTTTAAAAAATCCTTATAAATAGATAAATGAAAATAGATGTGAGCATACTCCTCTGGCTGGAAATAGAGAGGAGTATTTGATGGCATCTGTGCAAACGCTGCCACACAGACTCTGAGAACTGAGCCAAGGGCCACCTGCAGACCCTAACCCTTCCACAGACCACCAGTGCCCCAGCCCAGACATGAAGCCTCCCTCAATGTTCTTTCAAGAACCCAAAACTATCTGGTTGAGGTCAACAAGTGAACAGAAATCATTTCCCCACCTGACTTGTCCATCATTTACCCCACTACCACACGCATCTTCCTACTAGAGCAACACCCTCTGCCCTGCCCCCGTGCTGCAGGGGTGGGTTTGATCTTTTAATGGTACAGAGCGTTGTTTGGTTTGGTTTGGTCACCTGCACCTTACCTACTGCTCCCAAAGTCTCCCTAAGTCCACCAAAGAGGGCCCTGGAGTTCTCACAGCAGCCTCCAATTTGCTGGTCATTTTATCTCTCTGCCTTCTCATGTGTAGATTTCTCTTACTCCTCTTCTAGTGTCTTTTGTTGGTTTGTTTCATTTCATAAGATGAGATTATGCTATGTATGTCAGGCTAGCCCACAACCCACAATCCTCTAGGCTCAGCATCTGGCACAGTGGGATGACAAGCTTAAACCACCACTCCTAGCCTATCGTCTTGTTTAATATGAGAAGTTTCTACTTGCCCCTGGACAGCTCCGCATGATCCAGGCTCTCCTTCACCCACACACTCTAATGTTGCCCCTCCTCCCTAATTCAGCTGCGGGTGCGTCTATTACAGGATGGTTAATTTTATGCATCAAATTGATGGGGCCATGAGGTACCTAGATAACACATAAAATCCAGTCTGAATGTGAAGCTGTTTCCTGATGGGACCAGCATTTAAGTTTCTGAATTCAGTAAACTGACCTCCCTATGAAGCCTTCAACCAACAGGGCTGTGGTGGCACATGCCTGAGCCTCAATAGAAACAGAGAGAGGTAGTGTGCTTCCTCCACTGCATCAGACCTTCTAGAAGGCAGGCAAGACATGCTGATGGCTATAACTCTCCAAATCCTGACACATTTCTTGGTGTGCACAGTAGGTCTCTAATGAAGGAAGCACAGTAACACTTTTGCTTCCTCTGCCTGCCCTGGTGACAATAATGTGGGTACATTGTCAACCAGTCACTCTGACTGGCTGGCCTGTAGAACAAGGGCAGACTAAAGCAGGCTCTTTCTTCCTTGCAGGGTTTTGGAGAATTGATCTTTTAAAAAAAAAAAAGTTTGCAAAGTCACCATAGGAAGTTGCAATTCTGGGCAGGCAGTGGTGGCACATGCCTTTAATCCCAGCACTCGGGAGGCAGAGGCAGGTGGATCGCTGTGATTTCTAGGCCAGCCTGGTCTACAAGAGCTAGTGCCAGGACAGGCTCCAAAACTATAGAGAAACCCTGTCTCAAAAAAAAAAAAAAAGAAGTTGCAATTCTGAAACAGAAAACATTCATATTCTACTCTCATAACTTCAGGATTTAAGATCCAAAGTCATTGTTCACTCTGTTAAATTCTAGGCATCGCTATTGTTTCACATTTCAACCTCAGACGGGAACACATAGGAAAAGTGTTATCAGGGGCTGGAGAAGTGGCCCAGGGGCTGTGAGTGTTTACTGCTCTTGCAGAGGACCCAGACTTGGTTCCCAGCATCCACATCTGCTCACAACTACCTGCAACTCTAGCTCCAAGGGATCTGACTTCCTCTTCTGGCCTCCACACACATTACACTCATATTCACATACACATAAATACACACATACACATAATTAACAATAAAAACCTTTTACAAAGATGCATTGGTCATAGCAAAATACTAAATGGTTTCCTAAGATACACAGGACAATTTGGTGATGAACAGATCGCATTCAACCTTGTCATCCAAACTCCATTTCAAGGCAACTACAATCACCTTTGGTGTACGTTTTCCATCTTTCCAAGTTAGTGTTGCAGTCTCTGAGGTAACATTTCACACTGTTAAACCCCCCTGGTTTAGAAGTCTGTTCTCACCCAGAGGGGCAGACACCATCACACCGCATTCTGGTACCAAAGCTGAGTTCACAGCTGCTGCGTAGAGTGCACGTTTGTGAGCCCAGCTTGGCTGCTGAGGAGGAACAACACACTTTCCTCCTCACAGGGAAGAGGTGACACCACACTTTCTAAAAAAGATCCCCTTATCACTCTCCAGTAGCTCTTTTCTAACACCATTATAAGACACCTTTGTGCTGGAGTCCAGCAAGCTGGGGTTATGAGGGTACCAGGGAGTACTGCCACTGTCTACACAGTAGTGGGACTACATTCTGCGGTTCCCTGTGGATCTAAAAAGAAAGATGGTAACTCCTCCAACCCTTTAGAAAACTCCTGCGTCCCTTAAAATAAGTACAGAGCTGTGACTAACCTGGAGCAAGGAGGCCATGGTCTCCAGCTGAGCTCCCAGCAGCCAGAGGTAAACCCACTATACCAGCCTGGGTGTGAGGAAATGATACTGCCATATGGCTTCCCTCCTGACTATTCACACACACACACACACACACACACACACACACACACACACGCCATGAAGTTAGACCTCACAGTCAACATGGGAACTTTCCCCAAGTCCTACACTTGTCAGTGATGACCTTGCTCCTTGCAGTGTCCTGAATATTCTTTACAGCAGTAGAGCCCATAGTGACACACATGGGCTCATCCTCACGGTCTATTCCAAAGTGCATTCCCCACCCTGACCTGACCAGAATAACTACTACCCTGTTGTTATGGTTGGAGCATAAATGTCCCCACAGGCTACTATGTATGAACACTTGCAGGAATTTTAGGAGGTGGGGTCCAGTTGGAGGGAGTTGGTCATGGGAGGCTGGGGTTACGTAGGCAAGGTTTTGTGGGTTATAATCCAGCCACCATTCCGGCCCATCTCTTTGCTCCCTGGTCGGCTGGGATGAGTGACCACATTCCCGCTCCCACCACAGAGCCAAAGCCTCCGCAGCAGAGTGCACCCTCCTACATGCCTAACCCAAATAAGACCACTGCTCGGTAAACTGTTCCCTGTGGGCATTTGTCACAGTGATAAGACAAGTTACATGCTTGTTCATCACCTCAAATCCCATCTGGCAGTCTAAGGAAGCAGTCAAGGCGCAGGGACACTGAGAACCCCAAGGCCCCCAGGTTAGATAGAGAGGGTAGGAGCCATACTGTCCAATCTTACTCAGGCTGGGCTGCCTGGCCCCAGTATTTTTTTAAATTATTATTTCTCCTGGGAGACATATTCTACCCGCCTTTGATTTTTATCCCTTACAAGGAAGATTTTAGAGGGATTCCCAGAGTCTTGGCAATGGGATAGCGCAGTTTCGAATCTAGACATCTCCAGACTTCTGAGTGCTGGAGTCTAAAGTGTCTGAACTCAAAGCATTCACACGCTTGGATCCAACGACCAGAGCCTCATTCAGAACCAGCTTCTAAAGGAACTTTGTGTTTCATGACTTTCAAAAGCTTTCGTGTGCTAGACTGTCTTGCTAGTCAAAGGCTCTTTCTGTAAAAATAATTTTTGTAATAGCTAAAATTTTTAGAGAAAAATTGGGGGAGGTAGCAGAGAAACAGGATGTAGCTATATAATAACTAGTTACCTCCACGTCCTCTTGGCGCTCACTATGCAGCCCCTTCCGGACATAACTCACAACCCACTCCGTTAGCTTCCTCCTGACTGCTCCCATGTCAGGCGCGAGCCACTGTTCCCAGTACGGAGAAGTGCTTTTTGGTTTCTGGTTTTTGGTTTTTATTGTTTGGGTTTTCTTTGGGGCCAGGGTGTTAGGTTGGTTGGTTTGGTTCTCTGTCTTAGGGGTTTGGGTTTTTTTTTTTTTTTTTTTTTTTTTTTTTTTTTTTTTTTTTTTGTG
>NW_026067924.1:24179195-24248339 GCF_014885135.2 Alexandromys fortis | reverse complement strand
TCTGGAAGAAAGAAGCTTAATGGGAGAGTCGCCATGGTTCTCCCACTCCAGACAGACGCAGGTTAAGATCCTCCCTGGTAAGCCAGCTCGTGGGCTACACAGAATATTAGAAATGGGTTAGAACAATATGTAAGAGCTAACCAATAAGAAACTGAAACTAGCCGGGCCAGACAATGTTTAAAAAAATACAGTTTCCGTGTAATTATTTCGGGGCATAAGCTAACCATGCAGGCGGCCGGGTGCCTGGGACGCAGCCCCGCCGCACATATTTCAACACTGGAACTCATTCTGTAGACCAGGTTGGCCTCGAACTTACAGTGGTCTGCCTGCCTCTGCCTCCCGAGTACTGGTATCAAAGGCGTGTGTCACCACTGCCCGGCAAGAGAAGTCTTATATATCAATTTTAACAAATTTCAGTAAGTAAGAAAATATAAACACAAAAAGAATTATCATCATCCAGGCCAGTCGTAGTACCACTGACCAGGCCAAGGCTGTCCTGGAGGCATGGGTCATTCTGTATTTACTCTATAAAAACGACCAACAAAAAGGAAAAGAAATATTTTCTCAGATCTGATGCAAAGTCATATCAGGTGGGATAGTACTCAGCTCAGGGACACAAGTATTCCTAAAATCCTCCTTATTTATAAGACCAAAGTCTTTGCCCTTTGTTCAGAAATGCCTGGTTGGGCACAGTACGTGGCTCAGTTGGCAAAGCACTCACCTAGCATATGTAAAGTGCTAGGTTCAATTCCTAGCATAGTATAAACCAGGTTTTGTGGCACACCAGCAACCTCAGCCCTAGTGAGGTAGAGGCAGAGCTGTCAGAAGTTCAAGGTCATCCTCAGTTTGTAGTTCAAGATTGGTCAGTTCAAAGCCAGCCTGGAAAACATGAGAACTGTGTCAAAAAAAAATAATTAAAATTTTTAGCTTAAAAGAAGGGAGAGAGAGAGAGAGAAGGAATGAGGGAGGAAAAGAGGGAGGGAGGCAGGAAGGCAGGAAGACAGGCAGGCAGGCAGGCCTGGCTGGTTGTAGACTACTTAGGAGGTCAGCTGACTACAGAAGAGGCACGTTGTGTGTTTGGGAAAGGAAGGATACAGAGTAGATGTGCCATAGGCACCAACTCTGTCTAGATTTCCCATATTACAAGACTTTACAAGGACCTAACCATGTAGCAACAAAAGATGGCCATTCTCATGCGATCTCATTATTTCCTGGTGTATTTCCAGTCCACTGAGAAATGTTTCCATACATGAGACTCGAAGTCCCACTTATACTGTCTCTGTCTCAGAAGTGTGCAATGTGGACTTTCCATAATCTATTACGGCCCTCTTTTGTTCCTTCTAAACACTATGAAATGTCAGGATTAAGCCAGATATGTGAGAGACTGACCTAGTTAGCTATAACTGTCAACTTGACACAGGCTACAGTCCTCTGAGAAGGGAGTCCCAGTTTATGTAAGTGAGCCCAGCACCCTTTGAGACACCATCCCTAGGCAAGTAGTTCTGAACGACCTAAGAAAGCTACCTAGAAATGAACTTCAGCAAGCCAGCAACGTCCCTAAACAGTTTCTACTCTGAGCGTCTGACTTCCTCAAAGATGGACTGTGATCTAGAAGTGTGACTTCTCTTTCCCCCCTAAGTTACTTTTTGTTACTGTGTTTTATCACAGCAACAGAAACAGTATCAGCGAGCAGGATGGTGGTTCTAACATCCCGGGAAGCAGCTATGTCTCATGGTTAAAGGGCCATGTGAGCAAGTCCTTAAACAAGGGGGACAATGTTGTCCTATCGCTGTCTAGGTGAGAGGAAAAAGTTCCCTTTCTGAAATTATTGAAAGCGCACATAAAAAGCAGGAGTTTGCCCTGGTTCCTACCAAGTGTGCCGAGGATGCGAAGGAGAGAGGAGTCACTTCTGGGATTCAATAAATTTCCTTCAATAAATATTTATGTAGCGCCAAGGATCTCCAAGGTAGGGGACTTAGAGTTAAAAAAGCAAATGACAACTCAGAATTAAAGCTACACCAGCCAAAAACAAGAGTGACAGCAAGTTACACAATGGAGTATAAACTAAACATGAGCCAAGAACTAGTGGTATTTTCAAAGTTAGTACATGTCACCAGAGAATCATGGTCCCTGTTCCTAAAGGGCTTATGTCCTCATAGAGAGATTAGACCCGTAAACATGAGGCCCCAGAAATGTTAAAATGTAATTACTACTACACGTGAGTTACAGAAGGAAGCCATGCATCAAAGGAAGGAAACGTTAAATCATTTAGCCCTAAAGATTTGCCTGGAAGGGGTGAGCCATTAGCTGGTTTTCCTTAACACTATAATTTAGACAGAAGTGGCTGTGAATTCTCCTCCCTACCTGCACAAAAAAATTGTTAGTAGAAAAGATAAACAAAAGTAGCCAATTAAGCTAAGATTCAGAGAGACATGAAAGAAGAGGAAAAAAATAAAGTTAGGGTGACCTGGGGCCCCACTAACTCTGTACGGATACTGTCTCTTGTAGTGTTCTCGCCACCCAGTGGTATCCACTCAGATGTCCCCTTTAGTTGGTTTTCTCATTACTGTGACTCAAAGTCTAACAGGAAATAACTCAAGGAAGAAGAGTTTATAGCTATTGGTTTGAGAGTACAACCTCTCGTCATGGGGAAGGTATGACAACAGAGGATGAGGAAACCAGGAAAGATCAATGCTGGTCCTCAGATTGCTTTCCCGTGCTTTTTCATTTTTATTCAGTCCAGGACCCAACCTACAAACTGGTGTGTGCCCTTACACTCCTGATGGATCTTCCCTCTCGTTTCAACCTCTCTGGCCCTCGCAGGCATACCCAGAGGTGTGTCTCCTAGGTGACTCCAAACTCCAAGTCCAGTCAAGTTGATAGTGAACATTAACTGTCAAACCTACGCTCCATGGCTGGTGTCCACCTATGTCACCAAGTAGGAACAAAATGTCACCGAATGCCAGGTAAGAAACCTGCTCTCCTGGAACTTTCCATGGAACAAATTTCATTTTTGTCACCTCGCGGTATGGGCTCAAAAAGATCCAAACCTACAACCACACAAGTCCTTCCTGCACTGGAGTTCACACTGTGCAGAGTTAAGGTGTAAGCTACACAGGTGTGTATGCTTCAAGATTTCAAAAGCTTCTGATAACCCTCACAGGATGGACAAATGTGAGTGTAACTCACAAAGCACTCTGGAGACAACAGCACTGTCCACCTGACAGCTTCCTATTCTGCTTCTACTGTACACTTGGGGCTATCTATAAACCTTCACTTTCCCTTTAAACCTCCCATGGAGCTATATCCCCAGACCACACCCAACCTCCAGGTGACCACCTAGTTCTCCATCATCCACCAAAGTTTCCATGACATGAATGGAAGAAAGGAACCCATTTTAACTATTTCCTACCACAAACTCTTAAGAAATCCCCCAACCCTTACTTTTGAGAGAAAGGAAGACAAAATACACCCACTGAAAATTAAGCAATCTTATAAAAGACTGTCCTATCCATGCTTGAAACATCCCCCTAAAGAGCCTGACACAAGACATGAGACCACGTACCAAATACGCATGCGCTTGTTTCATCTCCCTCTGAGCAGTTTCAAACCCAGCCCAACTAGCATCGGAAGCTGCAAGCTCCACTCAGCTTTACATTTCCCTTTTCCATGTCAGTGACCTCAAGAGAGCTCACATAAAAGAACATCAAAACTGGCCTCGGGAGCCTGGAAGGTTAAACAATTACCACAAACACTTTTTAGTACAGGGACTCACTCCAATGTTAGCTGCTGGCCACCTCTGACACCCTGGCCTCAGTCTCTCACAGAATGGTCTAGTCCACAATAAGAGGATAAGACCATGGGCACTTGGAGACAGGAACAAAGGTGAGTGGCACAGATATGTAAAGGGATACTGGTTGCCTGGGCGGGTAGCAAGTCAGCAGCTCTCTGAGCTGGATTTGCCAGCTTTGCCTAGAGCACTGGCCCACAAAGCATCTCCATCTGAGACCTTGCTGGAAGTATGTCTTCAGACCTTGCCACAGACCCATCTCATGAGAGACTCTAGGGTTGGGGCCCAGCAATTTGCATTTTAACAAGTCCTTCAGGAGATACCGACACATGCTTATAGAACACTGTCCTTCCGTGCAAAAAAAAAGCCGCCACCATCCTCCTCAGAACAGCTGCCACTGCCCACCAGAGACCCTCAGGGTCCAGTCTGCTAATGTTCTCTCACAGAAGCAGAGTGTAGAGATGGTCATCAGACCTCACAGGAGATTTCTGCCACCCCTTCTTGTACCTACTTCCGCCCAGATGCACATAATTCTGTCCCGGATGCCCATGGTCTAGGGGTCTTGAGAAAAGTTTGGGTATATAGAGGGCAGAAGGTTAATTGATGGGGGGATTCCATCTGTACAGCTATAGGGAAGTCATCATCCATGTTGAGGTGAGACTTCTATGTGGTTTACCTGCTTTGAGGTTGCCCACATTCCCATAAGTAACCATTCATGCATGCTCCATAAGTAAGTCTAACAACTCATCGGTTCACCAACCTAAACTGGGGTGGCATCTTGGCACCAATGCCCCATCAGGGCTAAGTATCTGTTTGTTCACGTGAAAGTGGATGTAGTATCATTCAGTGTGGAGAACCCCAGGGGCCAGTAGTTGAGAGAGTTCTCTTCTATAGCCCCACAGCACAAGATATAGAGCTTGATCAAAACCACAACAAGAACATCTGAATTCTCCAACAAGCAAAGGAGATAGAGCTGACAGTACCATACCAGCCAACTATCTGTCTTAGGATCCAGTTCTGAACCTGTAATTTTGGAAACTATCCTAGTGTTCAAAGTGTTCACATATTCAGAAAACATTGCTGAAAACCACCAAGATGACACTGAAGGCGCCAACCCCTTCAGGCACGAGCATCCCCAGAAACCACCCATCACAGAACTTTAACCAGTTAACTCCATCTCCTCTACCCACTTAGCAAATGTTTTTTGTTCAATTTCTCACATCAACTGCATGGCACCCCTGCTGCAGGGTGCTGCTGGGAGGAGATGCCACCCACATTCTACCCACTGGCAACAGATGCCTCCCTGAGCCAGGGCCCCTCACACAGGTGCTTCCACAGAACCAATCATCTCTGCATGCTGGCGGGCTTCGGGACAAAAGCACAGACAGTCGCCACTGCTTCTAGGTTTTCCAGAACACACAGATAATGCCTCAGGGAAAAATCAATGCCGAAGACAAAACTTCCTACACTGCGCTTTAGCCAACAAGCAAAAATAAGGAAGATTTAAAAGAAGCCTTTTTCTGTCTGTTCCAAATTCTATTTCTCAATTTAAAATCCATCAAGGAAGCCAGGCACGGTAGCAGGTACTTGTGATTCCAACTCTTGGGAGGCTAAGACAGCAGGATCACTATGAGTTAAGGGCCAGGCTGGGCTACAGCTGTGAGTTCTAGGTCACCTGGGCTGCAGTGTGGACGGTGCTATCTCAAAGAAAACAAAATATAAGAGGGTGTGGGTTTTCTCAGTACCTTTGTTTTAGGTTCATTCTTGGTTGATTCTAAAATTCTTTCACAATATAGGTTAAGGGGCTGGGGGTGACTCAGCGGATAAAGCTGTGCTTTCTGCTTAGCATGCAGACCTCAGTTCTGATCCCCACCCCCCACATGCTAATGCAGCAGCACACAGCTGCAGCTCCCAGAGGCAGCAGAAACAGGAGGGTGCTTGGGGTTCCGTGACCAGTCACTCTCGCCCAAGGGACAGGTTTCAGGTTCAGTGACCAGTGACAGACCCTATCTCAAAGACTAAGGTGGTAGAAACTGAGTGGACCCCTGTCATCCACCTCTCGCCATGTGCACAGACACACATAAAAGTTCACTATATTATAGGTTTTGAAATAATGTATAATATTAATATAAATTCATCATACATGTCTGTATTAGGATATAGTGTTATGAAATATTTATATGCTTGTATATACACATGCAACATAGCATTCAATTTTTCCCCTGGATAGTCTACTGAACATAGAGTACCGCAAGCTGCCATTCAGAATGAAATCCACCTCTATGTGTCTGTTAAAGCAGGTCACCCCATAGAACAGTGGTTTTCAACATTCCTAAGGCTGTGACCCCTTTAATATGGTTCCTCCTGTTGTGGTGACCCCCAACCATAAAATTATTTCATTGCTACTTCATAACTGTAACTTTGATATTGTTAGCAACCATAATACAAAAAATATCTGATAAGCAGGATATGTGACCCCTACATTCAACCCCCAGGTTGAGAACCATCTCTATATAACCACATAGAGGACAAGTGCATAGATCCGCTCTAACAGCCAAAGAAGTAGCTATGTCTTCCATACTGGCCAGGGCCGCCCTGACTGCTCAGACTCCCGAGCCGTGGGCCCTGCTCAGCTCTCAACTGTCCAGGCCTGGGATTTAGAAGCCCACTGTTTCACTCTGAGCTTCACGACAGTGCCAGGCCTGCCTCCAGGGCGGGGTCTGCTGGGGCCTCTGCCATGAATCAGCTCCATTCCAGGAATTCAATTAACAGGCTTTGCCGCAAGGGCTGGTGCTGGCAGACTTCACACAACAACCTCCAGCCAAGCCATCCTGACCTCCTACTCCATCTCACTCTCTCAGCCAGTGCAGACGGGGCAGGGAGAGGACCCCATGTTTACAGCTGTTCGTCCTGCAGCAGCCACAGCTGTCCACCCAGATCCCAAGGCCCCTTCCCCGCAACTTGAGATTAGAGGTTTCCAAAGACATCGGAAACTTGGACAAACAGCCTGAGAGAATCTTAAATATGAGGGACACGGCACTAGAGAATGTTCTAGAATCAGATTTCTTACTCTACTTTCCCTTGAAGTTTTAGGGTTTAGCGCTAATCAGTCCCACAGAGGAAAGTCAGAGAAACTGTGACCTTAGTCCTGAGGAAGGAGTTCAGGGCTATGTGTGTCCAGCAGGGGCTCTCCTACTCAACCACATCCCAACCCTTGGGTAGAATTTATTCCTTTTTTAAAGGGGTATATTTTTAAAGGGATATATATCTTTTTTTAAAGTTGTATTCATATTTTATTAAAAAACATAATTTTAAAATGATAAATACTTTCAAATAACATTTCTACCTTAATACTGTAACAGCAACAACAGAATAGCTTCAGAAAAACAGAGCCAAGTCTGTGAGCACAGGTGAGCTGTACACCGGACCCATGATGAGGCAGATGGTATCTAATGCCTCCAGAATGATTGAAGACGTGAGGGTCAAGCCTCGGACAGTTCAAGGACCACCGTCAACAGAGGGAGAAGTCTGCATACACTTAAAGGACAGCCATTGCAGGCATCACAGGAAGTACTCCCAAGCAGAGCTGGGGTGGCATGACACAGCCACAGAAGCATCTCCATGGACTGGGAACAAAACCTCAGGGATGTATAGGCACCAACCTGAATCTTGAATTGCCGAGCATCCCTAAGTTGTGACCCAGCAAGGTGACTTTACCCAGAAGACAGGGAAGGGAGCCCATGTGCTGTCATCTAAATATAAAATGCCACTACCAATTCCAATCCTCCCCCAACACACACACACATGCCACGCACGCTCATGTGTTGGAACCTGGGTCCCAGTTAGTGACATTGATTGTTTGGAAGGCTGTGGAACCTTTAGGATGTGGGGTTGCACAGAGGAAGTGGGTCACCGGAAGGCAGGTCTCATGGGTTACAGGCAGGTCCCATCTCTGCCCTGGTCTCTGGCTTTCTGATCCACAAGATGTAAGCAGGTTGTGCTACCACAGACCTGCATGTCTCCCCAGCAGGATGGACTGCGTCCTCTGGGCTACAAGCTAAATCAGCCTCTCCTCCCTTAACTTGTATGGCATCTTGCCATAGCAACAAGAAAAGTAATGAATACACACCATAATTCTCTAATAACCAAGGGACCAGAGGTGGGCGTGTCAGTTACTCTGCTCAGTGTTGTAACAAAACACCTGACAACAAAAACTGAAAGGAGGAGAAGTCTGTTCTCGCTCACAGTTCAAGCGCAGGGTCCATCATGGAAGGGAAGGCATCGCGGCAGGAGCTTGGGGCAGCTGGCCACGTCACAGGTACCATGAGGGGAAAAAGAATTGGTGCACAGTTCATGTTCTCTTTTCATTTGCTCCAAGACCCCAGCCCACAGGGCTACCCACATTTAGGGTGATTCTTCCAACTTCACCCTCACAGACATACACAGAAGTTGGTCTCCTAGATGATTCCTGATCCTGCTGAGCTGACCATCAATATTGACCATCACTGTGAGGTTCACAGTACCTAGTCATAACTTCTCTGTAAAGACATATAAAGTACAAAGTGATGTTCATATTTGGATGCCGTGATATAATTGCTGTTGCCTTACTTTAGCAAACATCATCCGTCTATGTCTTGAAAGCTTCCCCCTCCATATGGTCCTAGAGAAAACCCACCTTCTGTGTGCTATAGCATATAGCTATATGTCTGTATATATACAGACTCGTTTGTCGAAATACTGACTTCCATGATGATAGCATTAAAACCTGAGAGCTTTGGAAGGTAATTGGATCAGGATAGAGCCTGTATTAGTGGGCTTAATGACTACCAAGATAAAAAAGTGGGGGGGACAACTTCATGGAGAGATGGCTTAACACTTAAGAGCTCAGGTGTTCTTACAGAGGACCCTAGTTTGGTTCTCAGCACCCATGTTAAGTGACTCATTACTGCCTATAACTTTCAGCTTCATGAGGATCTAATGCCCTCTTCTGGCCTCCACAGGCAATTGCACTCATGTGCACATACCCTTTCCCCTTCCCCCACATATATACACATCATTAAAAAATGTAAAGGACACTTGAAAGACCCTTCTACCATGTGAAGTCACAATAAACAGGTGCAATCTATGAACCAGGAAACAGCAATCATCAGACACCAAATCTGTAGGTCCCTTGATGTTGAACTAGAAATCCTGCAGAAAGATGAGAAATCAATTGTTTCAAAGACCACCCAGTCCGTGATGTTTTGACAAGCAGTCTAAAAGGACCAGGTCTGGACAGAAAGATCCCATGTAGACCACAGCAAGAAATGCACTCTCTCCCAATGTATCCCATCCCCAGTTCAGACCTCTCTGCAAACCCCACACTCACACCTGCCAACTGACCGCAGCAGCTGTGCCCACCCTCCCACACACACCCTGACCTCACTTTCTTCTCCAGCTGCGAGGCTGGAAACACCACACCTGCCAAGGACCTAGGGTTACCCCTTCCTCCTCTTCTTTCTCAGCCTGTGTCTAAACATGGGCCATCCTGCTGGCTAGAGGCAGGGCACCCCCAGAGTTCTGATGCTCCACAGGGGCTGCTCGACCTGCCACTGCCAGGTACAGACTGCAGCAGAGTTCAGCTGCCTCCTTACCGCCCCCTACCTGGCTCCAGTCTAGACTCAACCCAGCAGCCACAGAAGCTTTTTATAAGGAATAATATCAGAAGATACTATCTCTCAACTCAACTCAAAGCTCCGAAATGAATCCCTGGCTGGCTGGCGGCATGCAACCCAGTCCTGAGGTAGCTCTCCAGATCCTGCATCAATCCCAGCCCCTCAGCTTCCCTTCACTGTTTCCTGTCCTCCCACCCTCTGCTCCATCTCTGGGTTCCCCACACTCTGGTGCTGTCCTCTGTCTGCCAGCTCCGGATCCTTCCAAGGCTGCTCACTTGCCAATGTCTAAAGGTGCCCCGTCGAGTAATGAGCTTGGACAGCACAGCTCCTTCCTTCCTTCAATCCCTTACCCTTCTCCTAGTGTGCTTCCGTGTATTTATGGCTTTCTAAAGCCCATGCAGACAGTAAGTAGCTTAATCAAGCCTTGAGCCTCCCCAAACACCCATGAGGAAAGCAGCTGGGCCAGCTCAGGGTTCTGTTCCACCTGGACAGACAAGTTTGCCAGAATGAAGGCTCTGCCAAAAGAAGCCATGTGTGAGTCACAGGCTGTGAGCAGCAGCCCTTGTTTGGGAGGTTCCAGAAGGCCTTTCTGCACTGAAACCTCGACCCTGACAGTCGGCCGGAATGACTGACCCTGCAGAAGCAGCAGCGGACCTGTGACCAGAGCCTCCAGTGGAGGTGGGCAGGATGTGGTAGAACCTTCACAGCCATTGATTGACAGCCATGTAGGCACGGATTGATAATCCCTCTGTGCCTGTTAGACAATGATAAACAAGCATGGCAGTCCAACCCCACATGGGTCCAGGCATCTAATACATAACTATGTGAATATACTTTATACTAATGAACTGTGCAGGTAGTAAATCTCAGGGGTCTAGGAAAGATGACTCCAGGGTTAAGATGACTCTAGTTGCTCTTCCAAAGAACCCAAGTTCAATTCCCAACTCACAACAATTGGCAGCTCCCACTGTCTATAACTCCATTCTCAGGGAATCTGATGTTCTCTCCTGGCCTCCAAAAGCATTGCATGCCCATGGTGCATAGACACACATGCCAGCAACACATAAAATAAAGAAAAGCCCCTTTTTAAAATAGTACATTTTAGCCAAGTGTGGTGATGCATGCCTGGATCAAGAGTTCCAGGCCAGCCTGAGCTACTCAGGGAGAACCTTTCCCAAAACAAAGGAAACAAACAAACAAAAAAAGCTAATTGTTAAATGTGTATTTTACGGCAATGCAAAAAAAAAAAAAAAAAAAAAAAAAAAGCTTTTCTTCCCCTAACTGTCAAATAGTTTTAAAATCTCTCTCTTAGGACGACTGGTGGACAAGCAAGAAAACACCTGCCTTTGTTTTGCCAATGCCCAGCCTCCTGCTGTGACCTCACTAATTCACTAAATGAGTTCTAAGTGCACAGAGCCCCAGGCTGAATTTGTATGTGGAAAGTAGATAACACTAAACAGGGAAGGACTTCTGCTGGTGTGTGTGTTTGGGTGCTTACTAAATTGTCTAGTGAACATAAGAGATGGAAACGAGAATGCAGAACGTCCACAGTCGAAGATGATTTCTGCCCAGTGGAGAGAGGAACCCTCACTACTCTCAGGAGATGGCCATGAGACCAACAGTAGCACTGCGAAATGTTGTCTCTAAACTGAAAAAAAGAAGGCCTCTTCACATCTAAAACCCCGAGAGAAACAGATGGCTGGAGTCAAGAGTGAATCTCATCCCTTCATGGAGCGAGGGCTTGTGCATGCTCCTGCAATGCAAATCAAAGGGGAGGACCACCCCTTAGACAGACAGTGAGGTGGGAAGGAGGTGGCTGGGCAGAAAAGGAAGCTTTTAGTCCCTGAAAGAAAACATGTCACACAGTGCTGAAGCCAGTGGCCCCTACTGATAGGTGTGCCAACTTAAAAAGTGGGACGCGGTGATGACTGATCTGGCCAAGTTGAAGTGAATCCTCACTTTGGGAACACACACGTGGGCATGTCTGTTAGGGGGATGCTTAATTAACCGAGGTGGGAAGACCCTCTGGACCTGTGTGTGCCACCATCCCATGGGCTGGGGCCCTGCACTGAATGAAAAGGAGAAAGCCAGCCAAGAACAAGCTCCATCTCTCCCTGTTCCCTGGCTGTGAATGCATTGTGACCCGTCATCTCCTCCAGCTGCCACCTCCATGATGCACCTCGCTCCTCAACTATAAGCCAAAATAAGCCCCTCCTCCCTACTGGTGCCCCACATTAGATATCTTGTCCCATC
Source organism: Alexandromys fortis (assembly GCF_014885135.2). Taxonomy (NCBI): domain Eukaryota; kingdom Metazoa; phylum Chordata; class Mammalia; order Rodentia; family Cricetidae; genus Alexandromys; species Alexandromys fortis. Next base: position 24,236,642 of record NW_026067924.1, on the reverse strand, counting down.
AATGAGTAACTAACATAGATGGCACAGACAGACTTTGGGGCCAAAGCAGAGGGCATGAAAGAATAGCGAAGGAATGGTAGCCCAGGGCCGAACTGATGAAGCACCTTCCTTTCTCCAGGACAACTTCAGAGGAACTCCTGCTCAGGAGAGCCTGAAAATCACAGGCCCGTGAGGTGTCTCCTGTCCTGGCCAACTGCCTGCTAAAACCACAGCTTTCTAAGGCCCTGACCTATGAGACTAGTTCCATAAGTAACACGTGAATGAAGGAGAGAGATGCATCCCTAACCTCATCTAATTCCTTCTCTGCCTTCCTGTTTGCTTTGTTCTCATGCCATACTATCTTCCCATCGCTGAGCCACGCCAGCCCAGACCCAGGAGAAATGGAAACCCCCTTCCATTCTTCATGCACCACGTATGTCGGGAATATATCTGATTAGGAACTGTCTAACTCTGTTGTAAGAGGAAGAGAATCCTGTCCCAGTTTTTAGAGAGTGTATACATAGCCCGGTACAGTGGGAGTCCAATTGTCACTAGGTGTGTTGCTTGGAAAGGAGTCTGTGTGCACAGTGCACACAGGTCAGGGAGGAGAGATGCCAAGTGCACTGCTGGAAGAGAGCTGTGCATAGCTCCAGTCAAGCAGAGACCCAGGCTATCAAGTTCTTCCCTGGGTTTGCAGCCTCAGTGGGAGCCAGTCTCAGGGCCTTACCAAGTCCTCTGCCACAGCGGCTCTGAGTCACACAGACTTCTCTCTCATTCTCCATGGAGTCAGTAGATCTTGCTAAACTCATTTTACACCCTTTGGCCAATGTCTCTCCACTCACCACCACCCTCGTGACCCCAACAAATGCCATCCTCTCTGCTTCTATGAATTTTAGATTCCATACATAAGCAATACCTCACAGTGTCATCTATCAGAACCTGGTTTATTGCATCAGCATGATGTCCTCCGGGTTCATCCATACCATAAAAAGTGACGGAATTTTGTTCTATTTAAGACTGAACAGATTCTCACTGCACATAGAGCTCACATTTTCTTTATTCACTGTCGCATTCTTTTTTGTTTGGCTGGTTGAGTTTTTGTTTGTTGGTTTGTTGTTTGTTTGCTTTGTTTTTTGAGACAGGGTTTCTCTGTAGCTTTGGAGACAGTCCTGGAACTCACTTTGTAGATCAGGCTGGCCTCGAACTTAGGGTGATCCACCTGTCTCTGTCTACCAAGTACTGAAATTAAAGATGTGTTCCACCACCGCCCAGCTCACTATTCTATTCTTAAAGATCTAGGTTGTCTCTATACTAGGTTATTGTTACTAGCACACAGCTTTATACTTGAATTTTGCTTAAAGAGACCTTAAATATCCTTACTATGCACACACACATACAAACATTCACTATGTGGGTAACAGTTACGTTAACTACATTGATTATTGCAATTATTCCACAATGATGTCAAAGTATCTCATCATACACTCTAAATACATCTGTGAGTGTGTATACTTGCCAGTTAAGTCTCAATAAAACTGACAAAAATAAAAGCTATAAGTTGAACAATCAATAAAAATTGAATCACTGGCCAATCTTCTGAGTCCAGCAATTTTTTTATATGCTTTTACGTGTATGAGTGTTTGCCTCCATATATGTATGTATACCAGGTTCCCAAGAAGGTCAGAACAGAGATTCAGATCCCTAAATGAATTTTGAGTGTTTTTCAGCTATCATGCGGGTGCTGGGAACTAAATTTGGGTCTCTGCTAAAGTAGCCAATGCTCCTAACTGCTAAGCCACTCTCCAGACCCTGTGCTAGGAATTTTTATAATACAAATGGTTCGACAAAAATTTCATGCTCTTCAGAGGTCTTAAATAACAACTTTTTATACAAATTGACTATTTACTTAGGAAATAAATAGGACATTTAAGAGATTGTGAGTCTATCTTGATTTTATCTTCAAGTACAAACATTTCAAAGCATATATTTTAATAAAGAAAATAGTAAAGGAAGTTCAATTTGAAATTCAGATCTTAACTCAAAGTATTTATCTGAAATACAAATGTGTTCCAAGGAAACTACAGCAGTATCAAGGCCTACAGGGGCTTTGGCTTCCCGAGAAATCAGAGTATAATGTTCAGTTCTCCTTTCCCTCTCTCTGCTCCAGCGTTTCCCTATGGGTGATGCTGACTCGTTCTGACTGGCATCACTGGTAGTAGACAGACATGAAATATTTTCATACATGGTTTAAAAAACTAAGTTCCCAGAGGGGGTAAAACACAGCAGAGTCTTTTACTTAAGTCCATATCCTTCACTTCCCAGAAAAAGTATGTATGTGTGTGTGTGTGTGTGTGTGTGTGTGTGTGTGTGAACATGTAAATGCAAGTGTCCACAGAGTCCAGAGAGAATTTCAGATCTCCTGGAACTGGAATTACAGGTGGTTATGAGCCACCATTCGGGTGCTGGGAACTGAACCCAGCTTCTTGGCAAGAGTAGCAAGTGTTCTTAACCGTTGAGTCATCTCTCCGGCCCCACAATTTGTTCTGATTGCATTATGAGATGTTTTCCAAGAAACTGCCATACTGATATCCAAATGGGCCTTCCTCAAGACCCAGCAATACCACTTTTGGGCATATATAGTTCAATAAAATCAATTTTAAAAAAAAAAGAAAAAAGAAAAGAAAATGAGGTAACAAGCCATGAGCCATGTGACAGAGGATAGATAAGAAATATGGGTTAATTTAAATTTAAGAGTTAGATAGTAACAAGTCTAAGCTATTGGCTGAGCACTTATAATTACTATTAAGACTCTGAGTGGTTATTTGGGAGCAGACAGTCAGGGTAGAAACTTCCACCTACATGGGTCATGTGTTTCTTCACAGCAGAAGAACACTGACCACAACAGGCTCCCAGACACCCTGAGAAGCTGGGTCAGGAACTGGGCATTTCCTCCTTCCCCTCCCAACACTGAGACCAGGGCTTTCAGGGGATTCCCCCACAGAGGGGAGAGAGAGACAGCAGGAATGGCCAGAGACCCAGACACCATACCAACAGAGCATGCTTCTTCCTTATTTACCCTGATTTCAACAATGTCACTCAATAGCAGCAGATCAGTCCTGCCATCTGGGGTTCACTTCCTAATTAAAAATGAATGCCAAGGAATGAATGAAGAACAAATAGGGCGGAGCCTCCCGGATCCCTCAACTCGAATATTTTAGTTTCTTCATCTTTTAACTTCAGGCTTAAATCTCTGTACCATTTTATTTCAGAGCATTCAGTGGGGACGGAAAAGGTCAGTCCGGCGACTCGAGAGAATTCCAGCCTCTGTTTACCTACCTAAGGGACATAGTTGGTATCCTTGCCTGCACTGGAACACTTGAATCACATTCACTGGCACATACGCCATCCAGAAATTGAGGGAAGAAAGAAAACACATATTCAAGCTAAAGACCAATCCAACTTGAAGAGGACCATTAGTCAAAGCCAATTTTGGTAAGGTTTGAATAAACAGACCACACTAAAATAGCCTGAAGTCACAAGTGCAACTGAAGACCTTCAGCCGGGATGGCAGTCCAGTGGAGAGCCTGGAGAACCCGGCCGACAGTACCAGCTCCTGCTGGACGGAGCACTTCTAGCTCAATGCCATGCAGGGGAAAGGCTTTCAGGAACAAAACCCCCAGGCGTAAAGGAGGTGTGAGTTGCGGCCAGTGAGACAAGGTCAACAAGACAGGGTAGGAACTCTGTCCTGGAACTTTGTCATCTTTTATCCCGCCAGTGAGGTCATTATACCTACTTAAGAATCTCAGGGCCAGAGAGATGGTTCAACCGGCAAAGCACTCACCTCAAAAGCATGAGGACCTAAGTTTGGGTCCCAATCCTATCTAAAAATCCAGGCACAATAGCACTGGAGAGATGGGGAACCAGAGGATCCCTGGAGCTGGCTGGACAGCTGGTCTAGCCAAATCGGTGAGCACCTGGTTCAACAAAAGAACCTGTCCTACTTGGCTTTAATTGTCAACCTGACACAGCCTGGAGTCATAGGAGAGGAAAGCCTTGACTGAGGAGTTATTAGATTCGCCTGTGGGTCCATCTATGGGGTACTGAATTATTAATTATGCCACAGGTCACAGCCAACTGTGGGTGGTATCATCCCTAGGCAGAGCTACTCCACAGTACAAGAAAACTAACTGATCATTAGCCTTGTGAACCAGTCAAAGTGTGAGCCAGTAAGCAACACTCCCATCCTGCCTGAGCTCAGACCCTGACTTCCCTCAAGTCAGGGTAAGCCGAATAAAACCCTTTTCTCCCCAGGTTGCTTTTGGTCGGTGTTTTATCATAGCAAATTAAAACTAGAAAAAAACTCCTGTCTCAAAAAAAAATTAGGTGTTGGAGATATGACTCATGGGTTAAGTGCACATACTGCTCTTGCAGAGGACCTGGCACCCACGCTGGGCAGCTCACAACCTTTTGTTAACTCCATCTCCAGGGACTCCAGCACCTCTGTGCTCTAAGGGCCCCTGCAGTCACAGCTATATACGCACACATGGATACACATGCATACACAAAATTCAAATTTAAAAAATAAGGTGGAGAGAAACTGAGGAAGATACCCAAAACAAACTTTTGGGCTGTACATGTGCTCATGTGCACGTGTGTGTGCACATGTGCACACTCACACACACACACCTGAACACATACACATACACACAGAATCCCCAAGACAGCTGGAGGAATGAAAGCCAACATAAATAAAAGTTAACACTATTGAGGCATCTGTTGCTGGGGCTGGACGAAGATACCCAGGGAGAACTGGACTGCAAAGTGTCTGCCCTGCCCTTGAAGCTCCAAGGCCTGTTAGCCTCCACGTAGAGCTGCAAAGAAGCCGTTTTCATAGGAACAAAAGCTATGAGTGCACAACTCTGGCTTGAAAAACAAAAACAGAGGAAAAGGTTCACAGTTTACGAACGAGGTAGAGGAAGCAGGAGGGACCCAAGTGTGGTGACAGGAACTGAAGAAGGGGGTGGGGGCGTGTGACTTAACCCCCAAGTGAAACAAGGCCTGAGGCGAGATTTCCCAGACCGGCAGTGGCGCTGGGCTGCAGTGGAAAATATGTGGAGCTGGGCATTGCTCAATGGCATAAATTAAAAGGCTAGTTCCTACTGCTGAAGGGAGAGACTGTCAAATCTGGATTATGGTTTTCCTTCCCATAAATCCACGACCATGAAAACCTATGGGAACACAAAATAACATCCAGGGGCCACGGCCCTGTTCACTATTTTTCTGTGGTAGTTTCTAAGTCCAATTCATCATAAGACTCTGGCTTCTACAGACAAAGTAAAACTACTCCAGGAGAGAGTCAGTCCAGGGGGACCTTGCTTTCTCAGGGCTCACACCCTTGCTCCTGTCTGGAATGCCAGACTTCAAGGTCAAACACAGCAGGAATCCAGCTGCTAAACTTACATTCATTCCACGGATTCCTCCTGAACCTCACTGAGGCATGCAATGAGTAGCCTATTAGAGGCCATCTTGTTTCTTGTCTGGTCTTCTCTGCGTGTAAATTCTCCACAGCTGAGAGCACCTGCTCCAATGGCTGCCAGCAGTCACCCCCAAGACCTCATAGACACACGGGGTGCCCCTTCCAGATGGAATCCAGAGCTTAGCGGCCCCGTGCCCAGTCCATCACCAGGGAGCTGTACTGCAGTTGCCTCGTGGGCAGGTCCATGACTTGAGAAGAGGTTCCAGTCCTCCTGCTGTCTGTCAGCTGCCCTCACAACCTGCTCACGTTCACCACTTCTTGGCTACACAGCACTCCCAGGCATGGTCCCAGCGCAGAGATTCTGCTTTTCAGAAAGCACACAGGAGTATAGTCAGGCTGTGACTTTCGGATTTACCTGTCAGAGGCTACTACACAGCCCCATGGCTCACTGTTGCAGAACCGTCCAGGATACCAGGAACTACAACCTTCACAGATCTTTTGTGACAGTTCAGAAGCGTAAAGAGATCCAGAACCCAAGTAGGCGTCAATATCTCCAGGTTCCACACCAGAAACTAAGGCTTCTCTTAATAAGACGACAAAGATTGAATCAAGAAAATTTGTTTTATATTCTCATCATATCTCCCCTGTGTCTGGACAGTCTCTAAAACTGTGAGGTTAAAACAAACAAACCAACAAAAATACTAAAAGGAGAAAAGTCTTAATACACATATGGTAGGGCTTTTCAAAACTTCAATTCCCATCTAGAGCCTGAAGAAGCTCCTTAATCTCTTCGAGCCACAAAAGCCTCCTGAGTAGACTTAAGACAGCACTTAGTTCAGACCGTCTGTATTTACAGAGCAAGGCCCCAGAAAGGTAGCTGACGTCCAGCTCAGAGCCTTGATAATAATGTGTGAGACGATAGAATAAACAAAGCATCTGTCAAACTCGAGAAGGTGCGCTATTGACCAACATTTGTTCAGCACCTTTAACAGTGAATACCAGATGGTCCCCTTCCCCCTCCCAAAAATAAGATAATGGTCTTTATTCCTAAGGATGTCATTACTTAATAAGGTGTCCGTTTGCCACTGTGCCAAAACGCCTGAGCAGAACTGAGGACGCAGTGGGCTTACAGTTTCAGGGAGTTCAGTCTGTAGTCGGCTGGGCCCGACTTTCAGACTGGGTGAGTAAACTCCAACAGCAGGGAGTGCGTGGACAAGGATGCTGCATTGAGGCTCAGAGGAAACAGGTCTTGTGTGGATTATCTCATTTGTGCAAAAGCATTGCCATTGACTGGACCCAGGGAAAGGGCCCAGTGGCCTCTCTGGCTACTCATACGATATGCCATCTGACGCTCTGTTGCTCTTTAAGGACCTAAGCATTCCCAGACCAGGGCTAAGCACTTCCCCGTGGATCCACAGTCCCAAATACACCACCCAATCTTTCTGTAAGAGGCCTGCATGCACAATGCTAAAAATGTCCTCTGTAAGTCACAGCTATGTTCTCCACCTCCCAGGTGCTTTTCTCAGTAGGGTTACTGTGGCCAGTGTTTTCTATACAAGACAGCACAAGTCTGGAGTTTAAAGACAAGGGTTCAGGGGAAAAGCAAGGCCTCCGTCTCTGAACACAATTCAGGATTTGAAGAACAGTAAGTCTTAGAAAAAAAGGCCTTGATGTTTGTAAATTTTTGAACCCAGATTACTAGGGACTAGCGAATGGTACCTTTCTCCTTACATTTTTTTTAATGGGACACTCTGAGTAGTATACCTAAGAATATGTCCAGCTCTTCCATGGAATCCAGAACAACCTATGCCTTGGTGACCTTCACACCACAGCAGCTACAATTGCTCTAATGCTCACAGAGCCCCCCACACACACACACACAGCAGACAACTGGTGTGACCAGCCTGGATGTCTTTCTATGCAGTCCATTTTCCAAGCCAGATTTTCAGAGTGAAGCATTTGATCTGATCTCTATTAATATCTTCCTCCAGAATAGTAACACTCCTCCACCAGCTCAAACTTACCCAACATAAATATTATGTGAAGACTTGTCCAAAAATAAATGTATGCAATTAAATGCAAGTATCTAATCTTCATTTAACTAGCTTAATTTATTACAAAATGACTAGCTTTTCCCAAGGCACATGCAGGATGTTCTCACGCCATGTTAACGGTGGCATCGTCACTCTCTACCCTTAAACTTCCTGTGGGCTTTCTTTCCCAAACAGGATTGCTGTGATGTAAACCTGACCAAAAGTGACTTGGGGAGGAAAGAGTTATTTGGCTTGCACTTCCATATCACTGTTCCTCATCTAAGGAAGTCAGGGCAGGAGCTCAAGTAGGGCAAGGACATGAAGGTAGGAGCTGATACAGAGGCCATGGAGGGGAAAGCTGTTTACTGGTTTTGTCATCATGGCTTGCTCAGTCTGCTTTCTTATATCACCCAAGACCACCAGCCCAGGAATGGCACAGCCCACAATGTGCTGGGCTCTCCCCCCATGAATTACTAAGAAAATGTCCTACAGGCTTACATACAGCCCAATCTTATGGAGGCATTTCCTGAATTGAGGTTCCCTCCTCTCAAATGACTGTAGTTTGTGTTAACACAAAACTATCCAGCACACTAACCTAGTAAGAATATTCTTCTGGGGCTGGAGTGATGGTTCTGCAGTTACTTCCAGAGGAATTGAGTTGGGTTTCCAGTACCTGTATCAGGGAGTTCACAACTGCCTACAATTTCTGTTCTGGGGAGTTCTAACGCCCTCTTCTGGTCTCAGCAAGTACTTCTTACACACATGTGGTGTGGGAGAATGGTCTGTATTCTGTCAATTATATTTTAAATAAATGGTGATTGGCCAGTAGCCAGGCAGGAAGTATAGGTGGGACAACCAGACAGGAAGTAGAAGTGGGTCAAAGAGAACAGGAGAATTCTGGGAAGGAAGAAGCCCATTCCTCTGCAGTCTTGATCCATCCAGAAAAGAAGCAAGATGTGACTGCCTCGCTGAAAAAGGTACCGAGTCATGTGGCTAACATAGACAAGAATAATGGGCTAATATAAGTTATAAGGGTTAATAAGAAGCCTGAGATAATGGCCCAATCAGTTTATAATTAATGTAGACCTCTGTGTGATTTCTTTGGGACTTAACAATTGTGGGAACTGAGCAGGACAGAAACCCCGACAACACACATGTACATACTCACATATAAACACATACACACACAAGCAAAAAATAAAATAAATATATTTTTAGAACAAACAGTAATAATTGAATAACAGAAATTACCAAAAACTTGATTCTAAGTTTTACCAACTGAGGTTTCTCACTTGCCCTGTGCATCTCATCACAAGGCAGATACACTGGCCCTAGCCAAAAGAGAGAAGTGAACTACTGCTCTAACTAGTTTGTAGACTGTGCACCTTTTCCTATTCTTTATACAAAAAGCAGCACAAAATTGCTGCTCCTCCAGAAGGGTTGGGGGAAGTGTAAATGGTCATATAAATTTTAAGACATACTTCAATTTAATTCATCCTCAGTAGATTATTCATTTTTAAATTTTGAATATTTCTCACTGACTCATTGTCCCTCAAGAACAAATCTAGACTAGTACTAGACAGAGAAAAAAATGTTTTCAATAATAAATATACGTAGGAAGAAAATGCTACTCTTTTTAAACATTTATCATTTATTGGAGGGAGGGACTCCCACCATAGCACAGGTATGAGGTCAGGGGACAGGCAGTTGAATGCTGACATTCAGCTGGTTTCCTCCACGTTTCCATTTTATTCAGCCTGGAATCCCCATTCAAGGTGACTTTTCCCTGCAGAGTTCTTCCTAAAAAGACCATTATAGAAATGCTCAGAAGTGTGTCTCCCAGGCGACTCCACAACCTGTCAAGTTGACAGCAAGGAGTATCCCTCACGAAGAGTTCTGCCGATGTTTATGAAGGGTCCTTTGCAAAGGACATCATCCGTGCAGAAGGAGGCCTGTAAGAGGAGCCTGGGCTGCCAGCACGCATTCTGCTAACAGCTCAGAGCCAGCAACTTCCAATCCGCCCAACTTGGTTCCTGGCAAGATGGAAACACACTATTTTCTGCTGGTTGACATATCCATGGACTAGGAAAAAAAAAAACTTCCTGGAACATCTGGAACATCTGGCATTACAAATGCATCTGCCTCCATCAGTGGTCCTTGAAAGAGAACATATGAGACTTCTCCTTTCAAGCAAAAACATTTATGCTTCTTTAATTCTGATTTTGCTAGACTATGATGTAGATGATTCATCAGGGACCAGTAACCAAGTTAGGGGTGAGAGGGAAAGAGGAAGGAAAAAGAATTCAAGAGTTGGGATCATGGATCTACAACAAGGATGGCCCACATTGCCCCCCCAAGGGGAGGAGTCACAGGCTCATTACCACACTGCTACCAATGCCATCAAATTTAAAGTATAACTTACGGCTGAAAGCCAACATCAGCTGGAGAATGAAAGCCCATTCAGCCTCTAACCCCGCAGTGACCTTCCCTCCAGGGACTCAGACTCTCCAGCAGAGCAAAGTGACACCACATGGTTCTAGTCACACTGCTTAGCCTTGTCCAGGGCCTTGCAGAAATCACTAAAGACGGGCAGGGCCATGGGCTGAAGTTATCACCTGAGTTCATAAGTTGAATCCCTGCCACAAAGGACCTCAGAATGATACCAGATTTCAAGATGGCATCTTAAAGGATTTCTAACGTTCACATGAGGTCATTACAGTGGACCCCAGCCCTCTTGCCCTTTTAAGATGAGGACACTGGAGAAGGGAAGCGCCTACGACCCAGGAAAGAAGCCCTAAGAGGAACCTTGATATCAGACTTCCAACCTCCAGACTGCATTAAAGTATATTTCTGTTGTGCAAATGCCTCCGTTTACAATCCTTGCTGCAGCATTCCTGACAAGGTAACACAAGCAAACCTCTGGGCATCTGCGGATGTGAGGGAGTTGCTAGATGACATCAGATGGAATGGAAGGTTCTGCCCTGAATATGAGCAGCAGCGCGCGTGCCACAGGCCGAGGCCTGGGCTGAATACAAAGGAGAAGGTACCCTAAGCGCCAGCATCCGTGTGTCTCCTCCTGGCCGTGGATGCTCCTGTTGCAGCGCTTACCCACCATGAGAGGCTGCCCTTTGGAAGTGTGAGCCAAAGGTGACCCCTTCCTTCCTTTCTTCAAGTTGCTCCTTGTCAGGAAAGTGACCACTGCACCTCCTCTCCGTGGTCAGCAGAGGAACAGCAGTGGGGACAGCAATGTTAATTGAGCACATTAAATTTTTCTCTCTACTAGGATAGATTTTATTTTATATGAATGGGAGGAGGTAGTAAACTGAGAAAGGATACATAATTCTTCCAATAGGGGAACCAAGACTTGAACCCAGAGGATTCTGATTCCTTATCTTGTATTCACCCACCAAACCAGTTTCTCCCCTATAGCTGGGATGGACAAAATCTTACAAAACAGTTCTGTCGGGGAGGGGCCACTGCAAACACCATCTTAATGCCCCAGAGAGTGCTTTTAAATTGGTTTTAATTTGAGGGTTTCTACTCTGTAAGCCTGACAGAAATTAAATTACAAAACATTTGAAGCTTACATTTTACAAACCATGCCAAAATGGAATACAAATGATAACATTGCTGGTGGATGATTTTGCTGAAAGACAACTCAATAAAACACACATGAAGCAATGCATGGGTATCCTAGTTATGCACTTATTATTCAGCCCCAGGGAGCTCACCTCTGAGGACAAGGGCATTCTGGCTCCCTGGGCTCACAGGCTAGCAGGTGCACAGCCTCAGCCCTTCAGCGGGCTCATTTCATGCTCCCTGCATGGGTGCGGAGGGTGAAATCGGCAGTTTACTTCATCTTAGGTGGAGACCCAATCAGCTTTTGATTTTCCTCTGTAGGAAACAGAGAGGGAGCAGAGCACTCGGGAAACACCCAGGCAAAACTGGAGCACCTAAGCAGGAAAACCGGGAACAGGGAAAGCTCCAGGAAACCACAGGACTGGCGCTGGGAACAGGAACAGGTTAGGAGTGATGGGAGCCAACTTCAGCTCTTCCGCGTCTCTGCATCAAGGAGACTGAGGTCATGAGATCTCCCTCCTCCACTGCAGCTACCAAGAAAACGCTTGCTCTGCTCATGAATAAAAGCAATAAGGAGTCTGCTGCCCTGCTCAGCTCTCTGTGCCTCTTCACCTGGCCGCCAGCAAGAGCTACGCACTTTCTTTAGCTGTGCCAGGCTTTTTTGACAAGTGCCATTCAGTCTCCACAGCGCCCTCAGCTCAGGGCTTCCAGGCAGTCACAGCTTTTCCCTTAAGTGCGCTAATAGTCTTAACTGCTTTAGGAAATTAGAGGGAATATTAGAATCCAGGATCGGTGGCTAAGAACAGAGAAACCAGCCTCGGATGGTGACATTTTTAAAAGGCTTAATCTAAGATACTATTGGGTACCCAATGAAGACAGATGTGAGGGACTGGGCTAGCACTGGCTCCTCCCCCACCATACCTAGGGATGGGGTTACGGATGAGACCCTCTGAAGGAGGAATGTGTGGGCAGATAAGGGAGGGCAAGAACACACCTGAACGTATTCATAGGTCAGCAGCGAAGTCGCTGGATGAGGAGGAAACTGGTTATTATTTAGACCCATGCTATCCAATATGGAAGCCACTGGCCAGCTATGGCTACTGAGCCACTGAAATATTGGGAAAGCACTTGAGAGCTCCCTGGTAACCTGTCACAGAGCCATTCCGGAAAGTGGTAAGGGGACAACATAGGAGGCAGGAAGTGACTAACACGTGGCTGTGTCTCAGATTTGGAGCATGGAGACGGAGAAACACAGTTAGGAGCATTTTGTTTCATAGTTTATGACAGGGGACACCTGCCTATGCTTAGACAAGGCTTTGATGGTTCATTCTGAGCGTCAAGTGGATTGCACTGAGACACCTCTGGAGGTGTCTGTGAGGGAGATCCAGACAAGATTAACTAAGGTGAGAAGACCTACCTGCAGTGTGGTGGCTCCAACCCACAGGCTAGGGGACTGGATGGAACGAAGGGGTTAATGGGGAAAGCCCTCAAGTGCAGGATCTCTGTGTGTGCGTCTGTCTGTCTGTCTGTCTCTGTCTCTGTGTCTCTCCCCCTCCCCCAATCGGTATCCAGGTCTGGACCTCTCCTCTCTGGCCACTGAGATGGGAGCCCCTCTACCCACCATGCTCAGTCCACCATGACGAACTGAACCCCACTAAGCTGTAAGTCAGAGGAAATTCTCCCTCCCTCCAGTTGTTTATGTGGGGTTCCCGGTCACAGCAATGAGAAACCTAACACACCAGCACATCAGCCCTTTGGGTCCCAACAGGATGCTGGGATCTGCCTCTCCAATTCACATTCTTCTCAAGTCCTCTGAGCAACAGCTCAAAGGAGCACAGACAAAGAACAGAGGTGATTATGAAATAAGAGGCACCCTGGGGTTTGTCAAAGGAGGAGCTTTGGATGCCTGTATCCCAGCTTCTGATCTAAATCCTTCACACCATCAAAAGAAACCCTGGGTCTGGGGAGATAGTTCAATGTGCAAGAATCCTGGCGGTACCAGGCATGGTGGGGCACACATTTAGTTCCAGCACTGGGAGGGTAGAGGCAAGTGAATGTCTGTGAGTTCAAGACAGCCTGGTCTACATAGTGAGTTCCATGATAGTCAGAACTATACAGTGAGGCCCTGCCTTGAAAAGAGAGGGAGGAGGGAGGGAGGGAGGGAGGGAGGGAGACTTGCTACATAAGGATGAGAACCTGAGCTCAGATCTCCAGGAACCATGTGAAAAGCCAGACTACTCTGTGTTCTAATAATCACAACCCTGTGGTTGGTGGAGATGGGAGGATTACAGGGATTTTCTGGCTGTCAATCTAGCTCCAGGTTCAATGAGAAAAGATGTTACTACTGCACTCAACTCTCTCTCCCTCCTCCCCCATCTCTCTCTCTCCTCCCCCCCTCGTATGTGTGTGTGTGTATGCGCGCGCGCGCGCACACATGCAAGCAAGCAAAGAGAGAGAAAAAGCTAACTGTTCAGGCAGAGAACGGAGCATGGCATCGCTAAGAATTTGCTGGATCCAAGGACTGCAGCCACTCTATCCGAGCTTAGGATTTCCAACCACCACATAAACTGATCAGGGGAAAATTCCACATGGTTGCAGGGAACTCTATCCGCAAATAACAAAGCAGGTACCAAACTGTGACAGAGCATTTCAGCCGCTCATGCCTCCCACTCCCGAGCCCCAAACAAATGAACTCTGAGAAGGTGGTTGTCAACAGCTCTCCTTGAGTCCTCAAGGCGTGACTCTCAGAAAAGGGAGCTGCTCCATACTGCATGCCCAAAGCAGGGTGAGGCTATAACCCTGGACTGGATCCAGGTCCTTATAAACACTCACAAAATAGAAAGTATGTAACTGCTTACAGAAGGCAAGTCATCTGTCAGCTTGTTAAAAACCATGTACCCGAGTCTTCACTTCATAAAAAGTAGACATTGCCCAGGCTCTGTAACTTCTGCAGCAGCAACACGAAGGAATAAGAATGAAAGCTGCCTTGCGCTGCAGGTGTGCATGAAAATGAGCCCTTCATGCATGGGCTGCATGACTTAAGGGCTTCCCCTATTAAACCCACATAAAGAACTGTAGGGAGAGTGGGGTCCAATTTAACGCTCTTTATGTATAGAAAGAACTCCCGGAGAGACTAACAAGCCCTCAGCCCACACACAGCTGCTTATCCAAGCACTTGGTGGGCTAACCTTATGGTCCTGGGAATTTGGAAGCTCTGGGGATGACAGGAGGGCCAGCTATGACTGGCAGCTCTCTCTGACAGAGCATCTATCACTGACTGTTTTCTTCTCAACTGGAGGCTCCTAAAACAGGGGCTTTGATTGCACCAGGACAACAGGGCAATGCACAAAAGCAACACCAAAAAAAAAAATTAAAGTAAAAGTGCTTTTACAGACTGAGGAGATGGCTCCAACAGGAAGAAAGTGCTCGATACACAAGCATGAGGACCCAAGCTTGGTCCTCATGGGTGAGGTGACGCATGACTATAACCTCTCTGCTGGGAGGCAGAGACAGGATTTCTGGGGCTTTCTGGCCAGCCAGCCTAGCCCGGTGGCTAATGTGAAACCCTGTCCTGAGAGACGAGTGACACCTGAGAAGAACCCCTAGATTGACCTCTAACCTCCACACTAACACACTCACGTGTGCACCTACACACACGAAGAGAGAGGAGGCAAGTTTACAGTAACGACACCAATACTTAATTTCCACATCATAAGCAATACTTAACATTTAGCTGGTGAAAGACTTCTCCCACTTGACCTTCAGTGTGGTCATGTGGGGTCACATGGTCATAGACTAGGGAACAGGCTCTGGCACACACAGGTCTTGGCTCAACTTGGCAAGCTGCATCCTTTAAATTCTCCTGGCCTCTGTGAAAACGGGGTGACAATTATCTATACCTTACACTAGAGCTGTTTTGCAGAAGTGTCTGCCGAGGGCCCGTGGGTTAGAGGCTTACTCTTCAGAGTGGAGCTGCTACAGGGTGGTAGAGCCTATAAGAGGCGAGAGGCCGTCAGGCACTGGGGATACGCTCCGGAAGGAGAATACAGGACACTGGCCTTCCTCCCATGCCCCCATATTGGTCATGAGCTGCAGAGCTTTTCTCTGCCATGGACACCAAACCTGGTGTGCCATCTGGCCACAGGTCCAAAGCATCAGTTCATCCACTGAAGATTGAAATATCTAAAACTATGACCTCAAATAAACCTTTTCCTTTTATAAGCTATTTCTCTCAAGTATTTCCTTCATTACAATGAAGGAAAACACAACCATGTATAAGCATATAAAAATAGGAGCCAAGAAATACAGCTACACACAGTTTCAGTGCTTGTCTCTGGCCTTGCCCACCCTTCATACCCATGATATATGCTACACCTAGTTCACCTGCCTTGACACCATTGACTTTCCTGCTTAAAGCCAGGAACAACCTAAAATAGGAGCCCTATTTGTTTTCTCAACACCAACCACATACAGTATAAAAAAAATCCTATAAATTATATACTGTAATATCAAAATGTCATGATCATATCAACACTATTCTCTCATATCTTTAGATATTGATGTGCTGTCAGACACATGATTTCCATAATTCTTTTGCTTGAAATGCTAAAATGTGCGGTGGATCATTTGCTTTCCACAAAATGACAGGCTCGCTTCCTACGTTTATTTTGTTAATAAACTGTAACTGTTTTATTGTTACTATTAAATCATTACTGAAATTTTCAGAAGAAAAACCCTTAAATAGACACTCAGCTCCAGGATAAAATCCACATTATTTGAAATAGCATTCAGGGTTAACCTTAATGTTCTGCAAAGACCTTCTCTGCAGATCCACTAGATCCCAGAATTACTGTCGCAGTGAAGAGCAGAATAAGGGGGGAAATGGACCATCAGGGGCTGGAGAGGTGGCTCAGGGGTTAAGAGCTCTTATTGCTCTTACAAAGGACCTGAGATCAGTTCCCAGCATTCATGCGCTCACAACAATCTGTAACGCCAACTCCAGGGATCAGACACCCTCTTCTGGCCTCCTGGGGCACTGCACTTATGTGGCACACATAAAGATAAGCAGGCAAGAGTGAGTACACACGTACACACACACACACACATTAATTAGGTAAATCTAAAAATAACTGAAGTCTTAGGTGAACATGTCACATCCTCCTGCTGCCTCTGTGGCACCAACTAATAAATATTTTTATATTAAAATGCTCTGCTATCCACAGAACAAGGAGAAAAACCCTTCTAGTTCTTTTTTGAAGACTTATTTATTTTTATTTTATGTGTATTCCTATATGTATGCATGTACACCATGTATGCCTGGTAGCCTCAAATATTTGAAGAGGGCATTAGATTCCCTGGAACCAGAGCTACCATGTGGTTGCTGAGAATTGAGCCGAGGTCCTCTACAAGAACAAGTGCTTTTAACTGCTAAGCAAATTCAGCCCCCCCCCCCTCCAATTCGTTTTAACATTAAATGTAAGTCAACAAAGGAACTCTGTGCTTACAGCAAGTCATGTGAATGTCGACAGTCCAGGAAGCCTCTTGCACCCTCTTCTTTCATTCTGCCAATTGTCACATTAATGGAAAAACTCGGGGCACCAGCTCCCTAGTGCCACCTGGTCACAGCCTCATAGTCATCCTCATCTCTGATGCAAGAATGGAGGATTTCCTATACCTGTCTCTTGCTCGCCCTCTCTACCCATCCACCGACTGTCAGAAGTCCCTTGACAGGTAGGAAATAGATGTGCTACCAGACAACGGACCTGAAAGGATGAACACTTTCCCGCTGAGTCACACCCTGCTAGAGTATACTGATGTAACCACATCACTGACATGACACAACTTAGAAAGGGTTTATTCTGGCCCATAAGAGTATAGTTCGTCATGTCAGAGAAGACATGGTGGCTGGGACTTGAGGCAGCTGGTCACCTTGCATCTGAAGTCAGGAAGCAGAGAGAGATGACTGCTGGTGCTCAGCTCATTCTCTTCTCTGTATTCAGCCAGGATCCCCACCCACAGAACAGTGCTACCCACATCCACGGTGGGTCTTCTCACCTCAGTTAAACATCTCTAGGAACAAGCTCATAGACACACTTATAAATGTGTTTCCATGGTAATTCTTACCAGTTGGTTGATGATGAAGATGAAGCATTGCTCCGCTTGACACTGCCAGTTCTCTTCCTGTATGTATATTCCAAGACCCATGAAGACAGGGAATATTTGCCCACTGCCACTAACGCACTGGAGAGATTGCTACTGATGGACAAGTGATGTTTGTCCATACTGGACAGAATGCTGTCCATCGTACTTCAAGTCAACTTGCAAAAGAAAAAGTGATAAATCAAGCAGAGGGGAAGGTAACTACAAACCGTTTCCCATTGACATCTATAGATCAAGTAATACCGTTAAATAATACAATGAATTTATAGATAATATGATGGGAAAGGGGAAAACATTAAAAGATAGGGAGAAAGGATAAAAGAAAATATCTATTAAAATCGTACATTCCACTTTGGATATTAAGATTTTAAGAAAAACAGTCATTGGCTGTAGAAATGGTTCAGTCAGTAACGTGTTGCCTTCCAAGAATGAGGACCTGAATTCAATCCCCAGAACCCGTATTTTAAACCATGCTTGTAATCCAAGTACTGGTGAAAATGGAGACAGGTAGATTCCTGGGTGTCCCAAGCCAGCCAGCCTAGCCTACTTGGCCCAATCCACTTGGCCTGTCTCAAAAGCCTTGTCGAATAGCATAATGGTGTGCCACTTTAACTCCGGAACTGACCAGGAGAAGCCAGCTGGATCCCTATGAGTCCAAAGCTTGCCTGGTCTACACAGTGAGTTCCAGGATATTCAAGGACTACATAGTAAGAATCTGTCTCAAAAAAAAAAAAAAAAAACCCTAAAACAAACAAACAACAAAAGGAGGATAGTACCGGAGAAACAACACTCCAGGTTGTCCTCAGACCTCTATATAAACACGCACCCATGAGCACAATCACATAAACAAGCACAAACAGGAACACACACACATGAAAAAGACAGAGACAGACAGAGAGCACCTAATACAATTCAAAGGTAGAGAAAACCAGTGTAATGATGAAAAATGATTAGGACAAAGTCTTTGAGAAATGGCATAATGAAATTGGCTGAAGGAAATAACCTTGAAAATAGAACATTATAAAAAAAAAAGTCTGAGCTCTTGCCTAATACTACATAGAAGACAAAAAAATCAGTTTTGCCAAAACACTAAAAGAAACCATTCATTGCTGGTAATTTGGCGCCTCACTTGGGTTGAAACATTCATGAGATGCATCTGTACCCCTAGCGGATATCTTCAAACATTTTCCTTGGAAAATACTTCTCTCCTAAGCTAGATGTTACATAAACATTCCCGGTTCTCATGGATTCCTTTTGTCATCTGAGTAACAGGCATTAATAATTAAATCTGGTACGAAGGTCCTCTCTGTACCCATAGTCCAAGCCATAAATGTCCCCATTTGAAATTAACTAATCCTACTAGATATAAACAATGTTAAAAAAAATCATTAAATTTGTAAAGAAGCAAGCGTCTGTATCAGAACACACACAACATAATAGTCTTTCTAAAAATCATGCCTTCAGACCTCTGAGGCTGCTCTGGAGTGGTTTTGCCTGCAGTGAGGGTCACCATCTCATCATCGCTGGCCCGGCCAGACCATCAGGTGACAGCGTGGCTGAGACACGATGCAGCACACAGCTCAGATGGGCCTGTGACCTAGGATACTCAGTTCTTCTTCTCGCTGTAACTGAGAATCTCACAAGCAGCAGCTTAAAGGAGGGACTTTACATCAGCTCATGGTCTGAGAATAAAGCCCTATCGCGGTGAGAAAGGCATGGCACGGGGGAGTTTGCTTTCTTCTGAGTGGGTCAGAAACCAAAGAAAGCATAACACTAGTGTTCAGCTGGCATGCAAGGGTAGCATAGCCTATGGCATGGTGCCACCTCCACTGAGCATGGGTCTTCCTTCCCTCCTCAGTTAAGTCCCACTAGAAATACTCCCAGACACGCCCAGGGGCGTGTCTCTTAGGAGATTCCAAACCCAATTAAGTGGCTATCCAAGAAAGACTTTCACAAACACCTTCATTGTCACTCTCCTCCAGAAAAACTTAGAATAGGCTTTAGTTTCATTTTTAAAACTGAGATTTAGGGGCTGAAGAGATGGCTGAGTGGTTAAGGCATGTGCTCCTCTTCCAGCAGACGCAAGTTATATTCTCAGCTGCCATATAAGTTGGCTCACAACTACCTCTAACTCCAGCTCAAAAGGATCTGACACTGCCAGCCTCCATGGGTACCTACACTTGTATACACACACATATACAGAGACACACATACACATACATAATTTAAAGAAAAATATATCTTTGAAATAGAGATTACTCTGTCCTAAGGAGTCATTTTCCAATCCATTGTCAAACTTCTCTTGTTTTTATAACCTTTCTTATAGATAAAGCAACTTCTCCTAGAGCCACTATCATTATATCAAACATGACACAATCCAGAACATTTTGCTCTATATGACATCTCTGTAGAATGCAGGGATTTTTCTTAAATTGCTCACCTAAGTGCAGTGTGAAACAAAATGTTAGTTAAAGGCCATGATATAGGAAAAGCTAGACAGCAGACAGAAGTCCATTTTGTACCTAAAAATTCAAAGAGTGCAGTTAAAGAAACCAAGCAATGATCAGAGTGAACATGAATTATGGGAACAAGAATGCATTTACATATTTACTCAGACTGTAACAGAGTAATGCGGTAGTTTGAATGTAATTGGCCCCCACAAGTTCATAGGGAGTGGCACTATTAGGAGGTGTGACTTTTTGGAGTAGATGTGACCTTGTTGGAGGAAGCACGTCACTGTGCAGGTAGGCTCTGAGGTCTCTTTGGCTCAAGCTTAGCTCAGCATGACACTCAGACTACTTCCTGTTACCTGAGAGTCAAGATGTTGAAATTTCTCAACTCTTTCCCCAGCCCAGCATCATGTCTACCTGCACACTGCATGTTCTACCATGATGATAATGGACTAAACCTCTGAAAATGTAAGTCACCCCAATTAAATGTTTTCCTTTATAAGAGTTGTGATGATCATGGTGTGCCTTCACAGCAATAGAAACCCTAAAACAAGTAAGGATCTTCCCTTTTAAAAATTCCAATACAAAAAGCCAGAATGAGCATAATAACAAGAAAGCACCCAGAGTGGAAGAACTAGATTAACAAACTGGAAGTCTTCTTTAATCCCCAAGAGGAAACAAACTTGCTAGGAAAGGCACTGTATACCTACAATTCCAGCACTTGGGAGGTTGAAGCAGGAGGATTGCCATGAGTTTAAGGCTAGTAGAGGATACCACAGAGAGTATCAGGCCAGCTAGGGCTATACAGCAAGATCTTGTCTCAAAACAGAATGAAAGTAAGAGTCTGAATTTGGAGAGGAGGAAGAAAAGGACTCAAGTTGAAGTCCAGACCCATACAGCATACTGGTGGACACCTGACATCCAGAAATGGCCCCCACTAGTAAGCCAAACAATTTCTTTAAGTACAAATGCAACCCAATAGAAGAATGATAGACAGTGTTTTCAACAAATGCTGCCAGAGCAATGAGAGATCAGTTAGTAAATAAATAAGTCATCAACCCAAGCAGCACACCTGCATAAAAGTCAACCCAGAGTGGGTCACAGACTTTAACGTGAAGCTTAACACTACAAAACCTTTTGATGAAAACACAGGAGAGCACATTCAGGGCTAGGGGCTTGAGGAAGACGTCCTAGACATGTGGCGAAAAGCACAATCCTCAAAAGAAATAGTTGAGAGTATTTTACCAAATTAAGAACTTTGATTCTGAAAAAAAAAAAAAAAGTCCACCAAGAGGGAACAGAAGATGAACTATGAGCTGGGAGGAGATGTTTGTGCAAGTCCCGCGGCTGACAAGACTCATCTGAAACTGATAAAGAACTCTCAAAACAACAGCATGGGCCAGAGAGACGGCTCAGCAATTAAAAGGTCAGACTGTTCTTGCGAAGGCCTTGAATACAGTTCCCCAGAACCCATGTCAGGTGGCTCATAACCACCTATTATTCCAGTTCCAGGGAATCTGACATCCTCTCTGGCTCCCAACAGCCCCTATACAGACACAAATATTGTGTATAATTGTTTTTAATCAACAGGAAAGAAAAAGAAGGGAAGGAGGGCGGGAGGGAAAGATTTTTAAAGCCGGCAAAAGACATTGCACATACGGCAATAAGCACACAAAAACAGGCAAACATATTCAATATCACCAGCCATTAGATGAATGCAAATAAACAGCATGACAAGGTGCCACTGTACACCCACTAACATGGCTAAACGTTTAAAATCATGACACTCTCCAAAGCTGGCAATGATGTAAACAAATTACATGTGCCACATAAGGTTGGTCACCATGTTTGAGAGATAGGCCTTCTACAAACTGACTTAGCAAATGTATCTTTGAAAAAACCTAGAAGTATACTTATGAAATAACCTACCAAAAATTCCTCCAAGCATTTATCTTAGAGAAATACAAATCATTCCCACGACTGGAGACATACCTCAGTCGGTAAAGTGCTTGCTTGGTAAAGACTTGAGTGAAATCCCTAGAACTTATGTAAAAATGCAGGTTTAGAAATTATGTAAAAATGCAGGTTACTGTTATGGAATATTAATTCAACTAGGCAAAGATGTGTCACATTTGTTTATGCTGTACTCGTTTAACTATGTGAAGGTGTGTTACATTTGTTTATGTTACATTTGTTTAACTATGTGAAGGTGTGTTACATTTGTTTATGCCGCATTTGTTTAACTATGTGAAGGTGTGTTACATTTGTTTATGCCGCATTTGTTTAACTATGTGAAGATGTGCTGCTGTTTCACCTTGCCTGCCTAAGGCTAATTAAAAAAAAAAACTGAATGGCCAATAGCTAGGCAGTATGGGGAAAGGCAGTGCTGGTGGGCAGAGAGTAAATAGGAGGAAGACAGAAGGAGAGGAGGGAGAAAGAGAGGCCAGACAGACAGACAGACATGGAGTAGGACATACAAAGTGAAAAAAAGGTAAAATGCCCTGAGGAAATCATAGATGAAGAGAAACAGGTTAAAATAAGTTATAAGAGCTTGTGGAACAAACCTAAGAAAAGGACAAGCATTCATAACTTATAATAAGTCTCCATGTCATGATGTGGAGGCTGGCAGTCCGAGAAAGCCTACTACAGGTCACGGTGTGGTATACATTAGTAATATTGTGATTATACTCGCAATTCAAGCACTAGGGAGGCAGAGAGAGGAGGTTCTCTGGGCCTCACTGGCCTGGCCAGTCAGCCTAGCGTATTAGGTGAACACCAGGCTAGTGACACAAGGTGGACAGAGCCTGGAAATAACACACAAGGTGACCTCTAGCATCCACAAGCAATGCATGTATGCCTGCACACACATACATGCACCCACTTACATAAACACACTAAGATGAGAATGGGTAAAAGGAAGCATGAAGGACAGGTGGGTTGACCCTCAAAAGTTAGCATCCAGTAGAGGACTTGGCTTCTTGGTTATGATGAAGCTGGTATGAAGAACACCTTCCCACAGTGTTCTGAGTACAACCATAAAACTAGATGAAACAGAAGATTATCTGAAGCTATTGGGAACTGACTGCGTCACAGGACAGACTGCTCCTCTCACACAGAATGTCTCCCAGCAGAGTGGAGAAATACGGCAACATCACAGTGCCTGAGACGCTCACATCCACAGAAGGAGTCTGATGGGACCCAGGTATTTTTATAAGACTCATTTATTTTTGTCTGATCAGCATTAGCCTGCACATATGCATGTGTACTATGTGCATACAGTGCCCTCAGAGGCCAGAACTGAACAGTTCCCCCTGGAACTGGACAGACCATTGCCAGTCACCCAGAGGGTGCTGGGAACTGAACCTGGGTCCTTTATAAAAACAAGAGCTCTTAACCACTGAGCCACCTCTCCAGCCCAGGTATTAAGATTGGACCTAGAAGGAGGCTTGCCTTTGAGGAACATAGTCTGGATACAGGAGGGAAGTAACATTAAAACACAGGATGCTTGCAGCACAAAGAGAGGGAGAGGATAAATGCTGTCCAGAAAAATATAAAATTACTACTCACAGTGGGTATGAGTAAGTAAAGGGTACATACAATCACTGCTGGTATAAACACTGAAACAGCAGTAGAAAAATACAGGCCTTACAAGCAAAGGAAAATACGTGATTAATTTCAAAGAAAGCAAGATGAATGAGCAAACAAGTACACACTCTCAGTCTGCTCCGGATGCTGTAACAAAACGCCACAGCCCAGGGGGGCTTACTAACATCAGGAGTCTACCGCTCCCTGTTCTGGAAGCAGGCAGTCTGGGACTGGGTGTGACCTAGCGGGGTTGTGGTGAGAGTCCCAGGGTGAAGTGCAGACAGCGGCCTTTTCATTAACATGCTCACACAGCGGTTAGAAAGGGAGCAGGAGAGTCCTCTGGGATCTCTATCAAGAGGGCCAAGCCCATTTATAAGGACTCCACCCTCATGGCCTACTCATCTACCAGAGGCCCGGTGGGGTCTGGATCCTGATAAATGAGTGTGAGGAAAACACACTCATTCCATCCTCTGTTTTAACCCAGCACGCAGTGAGATAACAGGCTTAAAACCACATTTTTTTTTTAAGCTACATATGCATGGAACAAGATTCTCCACATCAAACAGAATCTAAGAGACAACAACAACAGAGACGTTCCTGGGAAAGCACAGGTAATATCAAACAAACGAACCATCACTTTTTCCTGTAACTGGGAAAAGTATCAGAGATCTATTACCATATCTTCTAGTCAGCACTTACTGAAGCCTCGGGAAAGGTAATGATGCCAGAACAAAACATGGAAACTGAGGAGCAAGCTTAAGCAGACTCTGTGGGACCAGCCCTGGAGTCATGAGCAGTTATTGAGCCCAGATTTTTTAAAATAACACTTGCATTCACATCAATAAACATCAAGGGAGTAAGTATAAATCTGCCCACCAAAAATGTGCAAAACCTCTCAGGAAAAAAAAATGTATAGTGCTGAGAGAATGTAAAGACACATGATAATAAAAAGGACACTCTGCGCTCACAGCTCATATGGCGATGTGATAGGAATGGCCCCATATCGTATCTTTGAACGCTTGGCCCATAGGAAGTGGCACTATGAGGAGATGTGGCCTTGTTAGAGGAAGTGTGTCACTGTGGGGGCAGGCTTTGAGGTCTTACATGCTCAAGCTATGCCCAGTGTGGCTCACAGTCTCCTTCTGCTGCCTGTGGATCAAGTTGTAGAACTCTCAGCTGCTTCTCCAGCACCATGGTCGCCTACATGCCGCCATGTTTCCTACCATGATGATAATGGACTGAATCTCTGAACCTGTAAGCTACCCCAATTAAATGTTTTCCTTTATAAGAGCTGTCAGGCTCATGGTATCGCTTCACAGCAATAAAAGCCTAACTCAGAGAGAGGTTGGTACCAGAACCGGGTTATTACTGTCCTGGGCTGGCCCATGCTATTGTTTCGTGGAATCTAAACCTTGGCAGTTTAGATTAGAAAAACAGTTGATTGCTTTTAAAGTGCTGTTTAATGAGCTATCCTAGTAGGAACATGGAAGACGGTGGTGCTGAGAATGATTTGCACTGTGCAGGCCTGGCTCAAGAAGTTTCAGAGGAGAAGAATGTTAATATGTGGCCTAGAGACTGTTTTTTGTGAAATTTTGGGGAAAGATGAGGCTGCTTTTCAGCTGTGTCTGAAGAGTCTGCCTGAGGCTAAAATGAAGAAATTTGGATTAATTCCATTGGCAGAGGAAATCTCAAAACAGCCTAGCATTGACTCTATGTGTGGTTATTAGTGTTAACGCCGATGAAGATCTAGAATGAAAAGAAGCAAGCTGAGAAGTAAAAATACAACTGTACAGACTGAGGGGAAAGGGGGTACCAGGAAGTGGAATAGAGCTAAATCTTGTGTTCAAGGAGATACACAGATTAAAGAAAAGTCTGGTGTTAAGTGGAATAAAGGGAGTGGTGACCTCAGGACATGATCCTATCCAGCTAAGCTTCCAACTGGTAAAAAGGAATAAAGAAAAATTTAAAGCTGGGTGTAGTGGTGCATACCTTTAAGCCCAGCACCCCAGAGGCAGCAGCAGGAGGATCTCTGAGTCCAAGGCCATCCTGGTCTACAGTGTGAGTTCAGGGACATCCAAGCTTAGACAATGAAAGAAACTATCAAAAATATAAAGCTGGTGAGCGTATAATTGAACAGGGGGGCCCTGTTCCGGCCTCAGCAAGCAGCAGAACTCGGCAGCTCCAACCACACGTGCTTCTGGCTTTAGTCAAGGACAGAAGAAGAGGATATGGAATCTCCCTCTACAACTAAGGAAATAATTTGGCCAGGCATGTATCGGAATGTCCCTGAATGGAGGTCTAGAGAGACCATTGCATGGAGCTGTGAAGGCAAAGTCTGGATTGCCTTGGAGACCCTAAAATGTTGGGAGATATCAGAGCTGTAGGAAAACTGCCAAGAAGAACTGCTAACAGGGAATGGAACCAGCCCAAGAGGAAATGTGTGTGTGTGTGTGTGTGTGTGTGTGTGTGTGTGTGTGTGTATCAGTCAACAGAGCTGAATGGAGTTGGAGATCTGAAGAACTTTGACATCAGACATGGAGATGCCGAGTTTGGAGTTTGCCCAGCTGGTTTTCGGCCTTTCTTCGGTCCAGCTCTCTTCCATATAGTTTGTAATGCTAATGTACATCCTGTGCCACTATATGTTGGAAATATGTGTTCCGCTTTTTTGTTTTGATTTTGTAAGGGATTTCAATGAGGAGATTGCCATGAGTCTCAGAAGAAACTTTGAACTTTAGACTTTCAAATGTTGTTGAGACTGTGATAGACAAGGGGGACTTTTGAGGTTGGACAGAAAGCATTTCTGCATTATGGTATGGCTACAGACTTATGGAGGCCAGGGAGTGGAATGCAGTGGTTTGAATAGGAATGACCCTCATAGATTCATGTGTCTGGATGTTTGGTCCATAGGGAGTGGCAATATTAGGAGGTGTGGCCTTGTTGAAGTAGCTGTGGCCTTGTTGGTAGAAGTGTGTCACTGTGGGGGCAGGCTTTGAGGTCTTACATGCTCAAGCTATGCCCAGTGTGGCTCACAGTCTCCTTCAACTCCTGTGAATCAAGTTGTAGAACTCTCAGCTCCTTCTCTAGCACCATGTCTGCCTGCATGCTGCCATGCTTCCCACCATGATGATAATGGACTAAACCTCTGAAACTGTAAGCCAGCCTCAATTAAATGATTTCTTTATAATAGTTACCATTGTCATGGTATCTCTTCACAGCAACAGAACCCTAACTAAGATGCTGGCTGGCGAGACTGAATACTGTATGGAAGATACTTCTTTCTGATTGATTTCTGTTGAGACTATTTTATTATAAAATACTAGCAGGGTCTTTGTGGATATTTATAAGCTAATTCCAAATTTTGAACTGAAATGAAAGGAGCCAAGAATATCAAACTCATTCTTGCAGAAAAACAAGAAAGTTTGGCCATGAACACCAACACTTAACAAAGCATCATCAAATGAAATGGCATTTAAAAGTTACCACATCTGGAGCAAAAAAAAAAAAGCCAAACAGACCAATGGGAGAGAACACAGACTCCAGCAATGGAAGCCACAGTCTATAGTAGCCAGGACCGGCTCATCTGGATAAACTGCCTCATCACTGGGAACACAGATAGGGATGGATACCAAATCAGACTATAAAAAGAAAAACAATAAAGGCTTTGGGAGATGAAATGAGACAGTAGCCTTTGAGTGGGCGAAGAATAAAAGAGGCCATGGGCCAGCAAGATGGCGGCTCAAGGGTAAAGAGTCTTGCTGACAATCCTAATGAACTGAATTCAGTCCCCAGGACCCATATGATGGGAGGAGAGAACTGTTCTATGACCTTCACACATGTTCACAACACACACACACACACACACACACTAACTCTAAAATGAAAGTGGGAATGGAGGAGAGAACTGGACTTCATGTCCATGAGACATTACTGCTCATCACTATCAAAGGACCAGGAAGAGAGCAAGGCTGCTGGAGAAGAGAGTGGAGCAGCCATGTGTGAGCAGAGACTGCCACAAATGCATTAAACTCCTAATAAACTGAGCAAAACAAGAGCCTTATCTTAAAGGTAGGCTGGGACTTGAAGGAGTGTTTCACAGGAGAATACATCCAAATGCAAACAAATGCCACACTGAGCTACCACTAACACATCCATTATGACTACAATTTTATTAATTAATTCTCTGAGAATTTTATGCATTGTATTTTGACAAAATTCACCATCTCTCCCAACTCCTTTAAGATCCATACCCCATTTTGGATCCACCCAACTTCCTCATTTTTTTTTAAACCCACTGAATCCAATTAGTGCTGGCGATATTCTCTTGAGTATGTGGTCATCTGATTGAAAGGCTTTTAGACCTACCAGGACCATGTCCTTATAGAAAGCTAACTCTCCCTCTCCTGACAATAAAAACTCAGTACAAGTGGGACTTAGGGACACCTCTCCCCCGTACTTTGGCTTTTGCCTTGCCTGGGCTTGCATGGGTCTTACACGTACTGTTGCAACCACTGTGAACTCATACGTGCAACTGCCCTGCTGTGTCTGAAACTCTGCCGTATGAGCCAGAGGTGGCAGACAGCTGCTACAAGGAAACACCGGGAAACCCATACCACACAGGTAAATGCCAACCCTTCCTTCACCAGAATGGACATTGCTAGAGTCACTTTTCCTCCTCCTATGCTACAATCAAACAAGTGACGAAAAAGCAACTCCTAAGAGGTTCGTTTTGGCTCACTGTTTTGGGAGCTGTAGTTTATCATGGTGGGGAAGATAGTATTCAGCTCTGGGGAAAAAAGTGACACGTAGAAGCTCCTGGTACTAACTAGGGGAGAGATGGTGAAGGAAGCAGAGCCACCATGCCTCAACCATCCCCTTCTTCCAGTGTGGCCCTACCTCCTAGGGATTCCATAACCTCTAAAATATCACCAGCAGCCAGGACCAAGTGTTCAAACACGTGAGGCTGGGAAACACCTTTCACACTCAGATCATAACTGACTCATATCAATAGTTCAGGTGTGCTTTCAAATCTCTAAATACATATTTGATATATTTGAGAGTATTCATTCTGGTTTTAATCATATTAGTAAAAAAAAATAGTAAGCCTAGATAGGCACCCCAATGTCTGTCACTAGAATGGACCCACAAATGATGGCATAGAGAACTAGCCAATGAACCACGATAAAGCCCAGCATGTCTGTGTCTCACAGGTGTGATGCTAAGCCATAGAGACCACATAGCAAGTGGAATGTAGAGTATTACTCTGCTCACATGCAGCACAACAATACCTACAACAGATCCATTTTCCTAGAAGACATCCCAGTGGTAACCTTGGGACTCTATAGAGTTAAGGTGTGGTCCTAGGAGCTGGTAACTCATGCTCTGATCTGGATGAAAACAACTCAAAACTGCACATGTAAGATTCATGTATGTTACCATAAGATGTCACTGGGTTATAGTTACAACACTGTTCCCGGAGAGATGTGGACAAATGTCTTCTCACTCAAGATAGAAAACCAAGCACAGAACAAAACCACGAGACCGGAGTTCACCTTGGTAAGCCCGAGAGTTTAATGGAGCGTGGAAAACCCAAAGGCAGGTGCACCATCAAAAGCCCATCCCAGCATGAGTGAGAGTTCACAAAAGCTAGGACCCTAGAGCACACTCACAGCCTGCAGGAAGCCCAACAGATAGTGTCTCCTACTCTAAGAGACCTAGGGCTTATATAACCTCGGGGAGGGAGGAAACTCCTGAGTTATCTATCTGAATCCTGAAGAGCCTCCCTCCAGGATGGAATGTTTCAGTTCCCAGGTAATTGCTACACAACACTCATATTACATTTCAATCGGTGCTTTATTTTCTTCTTTGGAAAGCTTTCATAGGAACAAAACAATCTATTAAAGGCACAAAATAAACCTTAGACATTATTTCCTGTGAGAAAGGATAATATCTAATACATTCCATTACAAGCACGGAATCCAGTATAGATAGCATGTATTTGAACAGTCATATGAAAATTCACAGTGGGCCAGAGGAATGGCTCAGCAGTTAAGAGCGCTGGCTGCTCTGGCAGATGTCCCGAGTTCAGCTCTCACTATCCACATGGGCTCACAACTGTCTTCAATTCCAGTTCCAGGGAATCCCCTCCTCTGCTTTCCATAGGCTCCTCCATGCATGTGTGCACATAAATACACTCAAGCACATACATCTTAAATAAATATATTTTAAATTCGCTGCATGTGTGTATGAAATTCTCAAAGAGTAAATTAAAAATATTACAATTAGCTGAGCATGGTGGCACAGGCCTTTAATCTCAGTACTCTGTGAAGCAAAGATAGGTGGATCTCTAGGAGTTGAAGGCCAGCCTGGTCTATATAGAGAGTTCCAGGCCAGCCAGGGCTACATAATGAGACCCTGTCTCAAAAAAACAAGTGTGTGTGTGTGTGTGTGTGTGTGTGTGTGTGTGTGTGTGTGTGTGTGAATAAATTGGATCTAGGGACATATGCCTGCAATCCCTACACTCGAGGGCCTTAGGCAGGAGAGTCACTAACTAGTTCAAGGGTAGCCTGGGCTACATAATGAGTAGACCAAACTGGGTTGTAGCAACACTTTCTCAAAGAAAAAAAAAGCAAGGAGAGAAAAAGGAAGAGAGAGGGAGGAGTGGAGTCATGAAAATAATGAATTTTGATAGAGATTATATTTCTACCACTATAAACATAAAACTTTTCAGCCAGAATTTTATTGATCTCATTAATTTTTCTCTTTGCTAAAAATGAAAAATGTGCACTAGAAGTATGGGGCTGATTTGGCATGGACCTTAATGGAAATCTTACCCAGATGCTCATGGCTTCTAGCACCAGATACCTTTCAGTTTAAATTCTTATTAGCAACTAGGCGGAAACTGTTTTGAAATCTACATGAAGAGAGAAACATTAGGATATACCATACCTGACATTCCACTGACAGTGAACATATCCTTTGCAAATGGAACATAGCATCCATGTCCTAATTTCCCTCCGTGGCTGTGATAAAACACCCGGACCAAAAGCAACTTAAGTAAGAAGAATGTATTTCAGTGTAGAGCTCCAGGTTAGCCCATCACTGAAGAAAATCAAGGCAGGAACTTGGAGACAGACCTGCTTGCCAATTCACATAGCACTACCACCACCAAAGACATTGGCAGGAACCAAAAAGGATGCTGACTACAGGACACAGACAGGCTTAGGCTCAGTTAACTTTCTCCTACAACCCAAGACCACCTGCTGGGAGAATGTCGCTGACCACAGTGGCCTGAACCTTCCTACCCCAGTTAATAGTCAAGACAATCCTCCAAAGACACATCCACAGGGCAATCTGATCTAGGCAATCCCATGATTCAGGGCCTTCTCTCAGATGATTCTACTTCGTCTCAAGCTGACATTTAAAACTAACCAGCACACCAGAGAAACATGGTCTTACTTAGCCATTTAGATCAACACTACCCAGTGAAACACTAGCCCAAGAGGTCATCAATCCTGTGATCACAGCATGTGCAGAAAAACTAATCATGAAGGCCAATAGAAACGAATGCCCCAAACTTAGCAATTAGCACCCAAATAAAAACCACAGGCACAGCCTATAATTTATCCTCACTTAGCTTTTCCTCACGTCAGCCCCGTGACTAAATATTATAATCTCAACATATTCCAGTCCACGGCATAGAGGGATCTTATCAAAAACACTTCAGCAATAATTTTCCCTGCCCATAAAAAGAGACTGAATTTATCCAACCTAAAAATAGAGCATATTTCCACAATATCAGGGCCCTTCTTGGAAGCTATGCTGCTCAGGTATGCAAAGTTCTTGACTTCTGGCAGTACGAACAGCGAGCAGAAGAGGGTACCATCATTCATCTCTCTGATGCAAAGATTTGTGAGTTCTTCTTGATTTCCTTTCCAGATTCTGTTTGGGTCAGATTTTACTAGGCTCCATTATTCAGGCTCCAGGCGGTCCATTGTCACTGTTAGCAGGAAGATTTAACATCCATTTCTGCACCCTCCCGAGTCCTCACATGATCTTAGGCAGTCACTGTGTACCAAACTGCCAGGAACAGAGGGGAGAGAGCAATGTTCACTTGCTAAGCAGACCATCCTTACAATGCAACTGCATGACTGGTGACGGAGAGAACCACAGATGCCATTCTCAAGTGACACTCAAGTCCTTGTCTGAGGTCTCCAAAGCAGTATGAGCATGTATACACGTAGGTACCAGAGGTCAACACCGATTATCTTTCTCAATTATTTTCCTTATTGGTTTTGATACAGGGTAGCTCACTGAATCTGGAGCTCTCTGAATTGGCTAAATTGGCCAGCCAGCAAGACCAGAAACCCCCCTGTCTCCATTTTCCCAGCACTGGGATTACAGGTACATGCTCCTGCACCCAGCTTTCCCACACGGGTTTCTAAGAAACCAGACTCTGGTCCTCATATCCACATAACAAGCACTTCACCAACTGTGCCATTTCCCCGGCCTCTAGAGCAACACTTTGTTGGCTGCGACATTTGTCATGCTCCTTGTTCCACTAATCATGTGAGATTCTCACATGACATTCTCTTCTCTAGAAAATGTCCTATGAGGGATTCAAAGAGGAAACGCATCACAGGAGACATGGCCGTGCCTCATCGCCCTGCATGAAAACACGGGAGGCCGCTCTCTCACCGTGTAGCTGTGCCCAAGTGTTACGACGCACACATTTTCCCCTCATCACCGTCAGCAGGTGAGCAGATGGCAGAGTCTCACTGCAGCTGGCCAGGAAGAGGCAGGTGAGGCCTTTGGTCCCACCCCTCCCTCCTCTCCATTTGATTCTCAAGCCTCTGTCACCAACTTTTACATAAGAGCAGCTCGTGTTCTTCCAAAGGGGTGTGGACTTAGTCAGCCTGAACTGTGGCTCATTCTTCAAGGTATTCTGGCACACAGAGGTGCAGAACCATGACCTCTGCCTTCTGTCACTGGTTAAAGAAAGTTCTTAACAAGATACAGGATGGTGACAGGGGAGATGGCTCCATAGGTAAGACCTTGTGCTATGCAAATATTAGACCTCCCCCACAAGCTTGGGGGACATCAAGGAGGAGAGGAAGGAAACTAACATAAGAACCAGAGGATGGGAAAGAATGCTATAAATGCTGTCTTCCAGACGTGCATGACAAGGTCGCTGTACTCATGAGAGCACAGCAGCTGTGGTTACTTGCACAGGATCCAAGCCAGTCAACATGCCAGCATGGACAGAAATCATGAGGCCAGTCAACATGACATCATGGATGGGGATCCTGAGGCCAGTCAACATGCCAGCGTGGACAGGGCTCATGAGGCCTGGCAGTTGATGGCTTCTGGGAGAGGCAAGAGCCATATTTCTTCAGAGGTGTAGTTGCTGGTACATTACCCAAGGTCAGGTGGGTGGCTCCACCCAAGTCCAGACAGGTGGCAACATTTCTTTTGTAAAAGGAGAGGAGGACACAAAGACGGAAGAGAATGAGCTGAGGGGACTTACCGGGTGTGAGAAAGGAGAGATGGGCAGATATGACCAAGATACACTGCACATGTCTGAGGTTGTCTAAAAACAAATTTTAAAAGTATTAGTTTTTTTTTCAAGTTTCTTTAGAAGATACAGGATGGGGGTTAAGAAGGTGTGTCAATAGGTAAGAGCATTTGCTCTGCAAGCATGAAGAACTGGCTTCAAATGCCCACAGTGCACATAAAAAGCTGGGCATAGCTACAAAGGCTTGTGACCCCAATAAGGGCAGAGAAAAGTAGCTCTTGGGAGCTCACTGGCCCGCTGTTCTAGCCAAATAGTGAGCTTCCAGTTCAGTAAGAGGCCCTGTCTTAAGAGAATAAGGCAGAACGGAACAGAGGAAGACATCTGGCATCTTCCTCTCGCCTCCACATGTGCACACACAGCTGCTGGCAACTATATACATGTGCGTGTGATATGCATACACACATACACTTAAATACAGGATGGGTAGTTTTATTGACATGTAGATGTAGTCACAAAACACATATGATACATAGACATTCAGACAAGGTAAGATTTGTTTGTCCCATCTGATATAGCTAGTTGGTAACAGCCAGTCATGTCTTTGACATGTGGAATGTGTGTAATACAGTTAGTCTTTGGCAGATGGTATAATAAAGTCATCTCAAATTAAGATTCCCAGGCTGGGGGTACTGCTCAGTAAAGTACCTGACACACATCATGAGGACTGGGTTCCATTCCCAGAACCCTTGTAAGAATAGGCACAGTGACTCACACTTGTGATCCCAGTATTGGTGGGGCAGAGACCAGCAGATGCCTGGGGCTCCCTGACAAGTCATTCTGGCGCAGTCTATGAGCACCAGGTCCCCTTGAGAGATCCTGGCTCACAAAAAGAAAGTGGACCACTCAAGGAAGAACACATGAGGTTAAACTCTGGCCCCACACATATGTACACATACATAAATGTACATCTACATTCACATACACAAACACATGTGTAGACCTACACACACAACAAAGAGATATACAAAGACTCCTCTTGGGAAAGTCTGACGGGCCCTGATTTGGAGTGGTTATGAGACTCCAAGCCAAGTTTTGTCATTAACCACAGACAATTTCTAATCACTGATGGTGTTGTGCTTTGAATGCCCCCCAAGGCCCACTTGCTGGTTCCCACCTAGCAGTTCTGTTTGAGAAGGTTATGGAACCTTTACGAGGAACTGCGGTCTTGATACTTTATTGTCCAGTCTTGCTCCCTGTTTCTCTGCTTCTTGAGTGTGGACGGACTGTAGGAACACATGTAAGGCATTTCCTTAATTAGTGACTGATGGGGAGGGCCCAGCCCATTGTAGGTAGTGCCATGCCTGGGCTGTTGGTCCTGGGTTCTATAAGAAAGCAGGCTGAGCAAGTCAGGGAGCAGGCCAGTAAGCAGCATTCCCCCATTGTCTCTGTATCGCTCCTATCTCCAGGATCCTGCCCTGCTTGAGTTCCTGTCCTGAGTTCTTCAGTGACGAACAGCGATATGGAAGCCTAAGTTAAATAAGCCCTTGTCCCCCACAACTTGACTCATTGGTCATAATGCCTCATGGTAGCAACAGTAATCCTAACAAGACACTGGCCAGGAAGTTTTGCTTCACTTCCCCTCCTGTGCACACTCGTCTCCACACAGCCCAGAAGCAAAGGGTCCGATGGATCACGGAGTAAAACCTCCAAAAACTGTAAGTCAAAGCAAACCCTTCCTCTTCATAAACTTATTATATAGGTTATTTGTTACAGTGAAGGAAAGATGGCCAGTACAACCCTCTTTTACACCCTTCTTTTTCTCCCCTCTTCCTCATGCCCTGTAGGTAAAAAGGCCTTGATGTCATGGCCACAATACCAACACTATGACCACACATGCATTAATGCACACGCACACACACTCACATGTAAACACACAAAATAAATTTTAAAAAGTAAATCGGAGAGTCCACTTTTAAATTTTTTGCTCTACATTGGGGCTTTGGCATAGATCAAGTATCTTAAACAATAGACATTTATGATCTCACCGTGTTAGAAGGCCAAAACCCACAACCAGGGTAGTAATACAGTTGGTTCCTCCTATATACAGGAGAGATCTGCCCCAGCTGCCTCCCCACCCTACTCCTGGAAGCCTCGGTGATTCTTAGCAGGTAGTCACATTACTGAGATCGGCACCGCTGCTTTCCATGTCTTCCCATCATTCCTCTGAGGTGGGTCCGTCCCCCAGCCTCCACTCATGACAGCGCTGTCCATGCAGAAATGGGGCCTGCTGCAGTGACCTGGCTTTAATTTGATTGTCTCCGTGATGACCTTCCTTCTGAATAAGGTGACCTTCTGGATACTGGGGTGTCAACATGTCATTCCAGGAGGAAGATTCAGTCCATAACCTTCAGAAGCAACTCAAAACCTACTGGCTCCCCATAAAACCTTCCTCTTGGTTCCGAGTCAACCTCACCCCATTCCTCAAGTCTTCTGAGCTCATCTGTGTCTTCTCCTGTACTTAGATATAATCAGCTGCCTGTCTGTTTTCAACAGAGATCACCAGTGGGAAGACAGGAGGAAATACTCAACATGCCCACAAACACCACCCCAGTGTAGACCTCAGTTATCCAGCCGCAGCTCAGCACCGACACGCTCCTCACAGGCTCCTCGGCATTGGTCCCTGCTCTCGCAGTCCTAATTTCTCTTATAAACTGCTGCTTCACCCAGCTTCCTAACAGACAAGTCTGACTCACGTCCCTCTCTCCAGCGCGAAGGAAAGAACAAGCGACTCCAAGACCCTTCTTACCTTTCATACATAATTCAAACCCCTGACCTTGGTCTCAAGTCTCCCTGCCCTTCTGTAACTGCCATGGGCCCTGCTGTCGCTCTCTCTATTTCCCAAACATGCCCCTTTAGATTTCCTGCCTAGTCCATCAGAGATCTGCCAAGGAGCGAGCGGGCACTCCCGTGGGATTAACTGGAAGTCGTCTAATGAAAGGATCACTTGCCAAGGAGTGGGCTGGAAGCAGGGGACAGAATCAAACAGAAGGGACGGGTCATGTAGTGATCAGCAGCAGCCTTCCCGAGCAGCAAGGGTGGGATGCTGTGTTTCCAACGCCCACAGACAGAAGTCTGAAGGGCACAGTGCTGGGCAAAACAAGGTGTCCCTGGGGAGGAGGAAGCCGAAAAGACACCTCCATACCCCTGGGCATGTTCTCCTCCCCGGTCCTCCTCTCCTCACCGAAACCCACCAAACCCCACCCCTGCAGAGGCACATTGATGATATGCAGGGTCACTTCTCCAACAAGGTAACCAGATAGCTCAGACGAAAACAAAATGAACGCATGGCCAAGGCTTCGGTTCTTTAATAAGGGGCTAGGATGGTGCCACGGCAGCCTGGAGGGAGGACTCAAGAAGCATGCAAACCTATAAGCCCACCAGGCGACCAATGTGCTCAGCAAGCATAGGATCACCAGAGGGCAACAGCACATGCTGCAAACACAATCTGCAGTTCCTAGGGTGAGGAAAGAGGGGACCAGCGAGGCCCACAGTCTGAGTTTCCAGAATCATTACTGCAACTCCAAATAGCTTTAAACAACTCAGAGACCAGCAAAACACAGAGCCACCATTCCTTCTTATTCGTCCATGTCAGTCTTTAGCAAGTTTTCAGACGGAGGCAGGGATAAGGACAGAGGGAAGAATAGACAGGAAAGAAAGAAGAAAAGGAAAAGGGAGGGAGGAGATTTGGGCATCTGGAAGAACCTAGCTCACCAACATCACTCACTCAGAAATTGCCCTTGAGCGAGTTGTCTCACCCTCTGCAGCTTAATTTCCTAATGTGTAGATGTGCAATTAATGACTTTAGAGACTAAATGAATTGTTCCAGGAATCGAATGAATTATGGCTCTCCTGTCTGAGGTGAATAAATGGACCCAAAATCTTTGTCCTTCCATTTCCCTTCACGATCAAACTGTGGGGTCTGACCAGGATCCCTGAAATTCCTTCTCAGCCTGACAGTTCTTAACGGTAGATCCCGCCTTTCCCGCGAAGTCTCGGAGAGCACACGGGCCATCAGGTCTCTCTCCTTTTCTGTTAGAGTATCTGTTCCCAATCCCCATTCCTAGTGTTCTTCGAAGCAGAACATTTGATTTCACCTTCTTCTCCACCCCTCCCAACAGAGACGGCACAAACTCTCTGAAGAAGGAAAGATGGTGGACCTATTTGTGCCTAAGCACTGGGTACCATGTACTACACATGGCGGTCAGTCAGTCAGTACCACACACGTGATAAACAGTGCCAGCACAGCCGTCTCTCCCGGTTCACACATCTGCTGTCCTCGTGTGTGGAGGGCAGACTCTAATGGGACAACTTCTGCAGGTACCCCTGGGTGACTCAGACCCTCGCGACAAGAACAAGAGGTTCACGCTCAAAAATGACCCCATCTTCAGAAGATGGTGCTGCTCTAGAGTGTCTCAGACAGAACAGCGGTGGGGCTGAGTGCTCCAGGTTCTCTGAGAATCACCAAAAATTTGATGGCAGCGTTCCATTGTCTATGACTCAACACGAAATACCCTTCAGACATTCTCATGGACCAACAAAACTGTGAGCCAGTCATACTGCCCAGGGTGGATTTGTCCTTAAAGACGCATGTCAAGGGTGTCCTGGACACAGGAAAGCAATGCTCCCCTCTCTGATGTTGTCATATTTGATGTGAAATGCAATGTGCTTTCACTGCCACTAGCCTGTTAAAGTCATGGCCACGCTCACCTCCTCTTTACCTCTGTCCCCCAAGACAGCACACAGGGCACAGCCCTCACCATCAGAACTTGTGGCTCCCATGTCTGTGTGTATGTCTCAGTCATCTCACCATTTCTGTTCTGCGTGACTTAGGTCTTCTCATAGCTTCCCAGCCCTTCACAGGTCCCTGGCACACTGCCACAAACAAAGCACACTTGAAGAGCATGCTCCCTCTACTAGTGACTTCCATGTCCCGGGAACCAAATTACCAAACACAAACCGCTCAAGAGTTTCTGTCCATCATAGCTCAGAAGATGTGGCAGGGTAGCCACAGACAGTCACATCATGATGAACCAACACACAGAAACTAACAGAAGCAAGGCTAAGCTACTGTCTTCAAAAGTCTACCTGTAGGAACCCACTTCTGCCAACTAAGCCCACACTCCCCACTCCCCAGACAGTGTCACTGTGTAGCATTCAAAACATGAGCCTGTGAGGACGTTTCAGATTCAAGCTATAGTACTGTGAACTAATGCTCCTAACACACGTTGAAGAAACTGCCCCTTCTGTATGTATTGCTCCTTTTGTCTCAGAGTGAGAGCAAGCCCACAAACATTATTAAACAATGCTCTATTGTACAGTGGCTACCCTCACCAAGTGTTAGGAGTGCAAAATACACACATTTGATAATGTAGAGCGTATTTCTTTTTTTTTTTTTTTTTTTTTTTTTTTTNCTGTGAGTAAAATCGAGCAGATTGGAATTTTTTTTTTTTGGTTTTTCGAGACAGGGTTTCTCTGTGGCTTTGGAGCCTGTTTTGGAACTAGCTCTGTAGACCAGGCTGGTCTTGAACTCACAGAGATCCGCCTGCCTCTGCCTCCCAAGTGCTGGGATTAAAGGCGTGCGCCACCATCGCCCGGCTTGCAGAGAGTATTTCTAAAGAGAGAAAGAGGGGCTGTGGATACAGCTCAGAGCATGAGGACCTGGACTGGATTCCTCAAAACTAGGTTTGGTGCTGTGTATTTGGAATCCCACTGCTAAGGAGACATAGATAAGAAGAATCCCTGGACCTTGCTGGCCAGTCAGCTTAGCCCAGTCAGCAAGCCCCAGGTCCTAGGGAGAGACCCTGTCTCCTTAAGCAAAGTGACGGCTCCTGTAGACTGTCATGTGAGAATGAGTTCTGACCCAGACACGTACACCCTGCACATGCAATCACATACATATGTGTATACACATGCATGTACATATGCATATGCAACCACATCTATATGTGTATACATGTACATCTGGGAGAGAGGAGAGCAGGAACCAAGTCCTCCTGTCATTGTCTGTTTTCACCCTGGGGGTGAATGAGGGTTCTGGAATGACCACCTGGAGCTGCAACCCCATTTATATCTCCCAATCCTGGCTGATAACTTCACTTCTTTGTAGCAAACTCTTGAGTGGCTAGGTAAGAATATCATGAGAAAATCCACACACAGTCCCTAAGAGTCCTACAGTAGACAGCACATACAGACAGGCATCCTGGAAATAAAACAGGCAACAACAGCAGCTGGGGATGCCCTAAAACTGTGGTAGACCCTGAATGAGCACACATCAGACAGGTAGGCAGGCATTCCCCCAACCAATACGGTCTGTGAGACCAGAGAGACTTCCAAACCAGCATCCAGGACTATTCAGATGAGTCTTCTGGGTGACCACAATAACCTCACACAAGCACTGTGTCCTCAACACTGATGCCGCCTCTGGCCCCGCCACTATCACAATGGTGTCTCTCATATGAGCACATGGACACTGTGTCCTTGACACTGAGGCCACCTCTGGTCCTGCCACTATCAGAATGTGTCCGTCACACAAGCACGTGGACACTGTGTCCTCGACACTGAGGCCACCTCTGGCCTGTCACTATCAGAATGTGTCCGTCACACAAGCACGTGGACACTGTGTCCTCGACACTGAGGCCACCTCTGGCCTGTCACTATCAGAATGTGTCCCCCACACCACGCTCTCCTCCTTTGTCTCCATCTCGGACTTTCACCCAGCAAACCTCCTCGTCCCCTGTCTCTAAAGGATCTCACCTCCTCTAGAGCACTGTTCTACTGGTGAACACATCTCAGTAATTCTCTCGTTGGAGGAAGGGGCCTGTTGGCCTGTTTGCCTGGCTACTGCAGTTGCCACAGGTTTCTTTCCCTTAAATCTGTCCTTGGTAGCTAACTCTGTATTAAGCATCAGGAGAAACTAATATCCCCCACCGTGGTCCTCCCATGGAACACTGGGTAAGAAAAATATATGAAAAAAATTGGGGGTGTGGGAGGATGGTCTAACTCAAAATTAGCTGGAACAGTGTTATTAATTCCTTATAGGATAGAAACAGTAAAAAAAAAAAAAAAGTATGGACATGAACAGGAAAATGAGAAAAGGTCATGACTGAAGGGGAGCAGTGAGTCTGGACAGAACAGGACTCTGAACGGAGGGTTCAGGATAAAACCCTCATTAAATGGCAGGAGGGTTCACAGGAATAGGGCGTATTTGTTAAGGCTGAGGGATAATGAAGATTAGGATACAGGGTGCTGATGCCCTGGTCCTTTATGTTCCCTTCAAATTCATGTTGAAATCCCATTGCTCAAAATGATGGTCTCAATAGGTAGGGCCTTCAGTAAGAGAGTGGATGGACTCCCTGGTGAGCACCATCAGCGCCCTTGTTATAAAGGAGCACACAGAGCCCCCTTCCAGCTCTAGTCCTCGGGGAATGAATGGCATTGTGGGTACATTTTATCCCACAGGTCCCAGACGTTGAGACACACATAGACTCATGGAGGTAGAAGAGACACAGAAGAAGGACCAGAAGGGAGTCTTTGGGAATAACCAAACACAAAGAGTAGAATAAAGTGACCCCCCCCCCCAAAGCACACTCAAAAATAGCACGGGATGTGTCCTGCTCCCACGACCCTATGAAGTAACTTCAAAACAGAGGAACAGGTGCACGGCTTCGAAACAGGGTCTCGAGGACAGAAGAGGGGAGGTTAGGTTTGGGAAGCAGGGGTTCCCAGCAAGTTCAGGAACAAGGAGGTGAAGTTGGGGAACCACAGAGAGGTGACAACCCGGAGCAGAGGCCACATTTGGAGGAGTTGAGCAGCAAAAGAAGGCATTCTAATGTTTATTCTAAACGTTTCCTCAACACCCAAGGCCACGGTGTACATGTAGAAGATGCCCAGCTAATGACAACAGAATTTCCCGAGTCTCGGAGCACCTTGTCATCCCTCACCCTCACCAGAGGCTATCTGCAGCCACCCGGGTGCCCCACACTGTCATCCTTTCTTCGGCAATTCAGTCTTGATTTTAAAGCAAAAATTAAAATGTATCTAAAGTCGAAGTACAAATAAGGCAGAATGTCAAATAAATTAGTGTCCTGGGTGTCTAAGATCCTGCCCTTCCTGCAAAGTGCACATGCTGATTTCTAAGTTTCGTTTTGTTTCACTTTGTTTTGTTTTTAACTCTAATGACTTATCCTGGGCATTGAGGAAGGTGTCCCATCAGTTCCTTGAGAATGTTCCATGGAGAACTTTTATCTCGAGCTTTCTGCGGTTTCATGACCGAGGAAGCAAAAGGCACAACTGTCCACAGCTCGCTAGATCCTCTGCACTGACACTCATGCGTTGAAGGAAGGTTCCTGTCTGCTGGGAGGCACTGTTTCACATGAGCAATCTTCCTGCACCCCGACAAACCTGCGCCAGGCAAGTCCCACCTGACCTTCACACTGACCTTCACAGCACTGCTCACTGACCTCAGGGGTTTCTTTTCCCGGCTAGGAACTGATGAGCAAGTCCTAAGATGTTCTCTGTCGTGATGCAGCAAGGTGGAAAAGCACAG
The DNA here is from genome assembly GCF_014885135.2 of Alexandromys fortis. Classification (NCBI taxonomy): domain Eukaryota; kingdom Metazoa; phylum Chordata; class Mammalia; order Rodentia; family Cricetidae; genus Alexandromys; species Alexandromys fortis. The sequence goes on along the minus strand of NW_026067924.1, from coordinate 24,195,265 downwards.
GATGAAACCCTCCCATGAAGAGCTCCTCCTGCAAGGGCTCCCAGCCTCGCTAGTAGAATGATCCCTGCAGCCAGGACCCAAATTTAAAGTCTCTTCGTGTGCATGATACTGACTGCCTGAGCGTGTTTCTAGAGGAGCTCAGCTACTCTTAACAATGACAAAAGAAAAAGCAAACAGCTGAAAACTTAACCAAGGTCATTGAGTAACACGGGCTTTCTTAAGTCAAGGACGTATCTTATACCTTCTATGAAATTGTAGAAGATTGCTTGAGAAAAAGAATAGTGTTGGGCTGGCAAAATGGCTCAGCAGGTAACCGTTCTTGCTGCCAAGCCTGGCGACCTGAGTTCGAGCCCCAAGATCCTCAGGATAAGAGGAGAAAACTGACCTCTTCAAATTGTCCCCTGACCTCCACTAGAACACCAAAAAGTATGTACACACACATACACAAACCAAATAAATAATAAATGCTTTCTTTTTAAATACCAAATTCCAGGTCATCACTATATTGAAAAGGCCATAAAAGTTTTTAAGATAAAAGAAGCCACGCATCTCAAATCATGCATGTGTCTGGAAAAAATGGGTGAATCCACTAGGTGCTGTCAATTTACTTTATGATAGGATTCATATGTCCCAAGTGTTAGGCACATCCAGAGTTTACACAGCATCTTCTCAGTCCTTGTAAACATAAACGGATCAGAGCAAGCGCGTCTCCAGCTGGCAGGGAAACCACCCATCACCTGCTGGGAAGAAATCTTGGCAGACAACAAAACCAGCAACAGAATGGAAAGGAGACAGGAACCGGACTGATGGGCTAACAGTTCTCTCAAACGAAGACATCCTTGAGGGCAACAGAGAAGACATAACTCATGGAAAGGCTCCATTAAAGATGTCACCTATGTCCCTTCGTAATCATCTCAGACCTCGTTCAGAAAAGAAAAGGGAAGGCGCTGTGGCTTGAAGAAAGACACTTCAATGTGCTGGAATGCAGAATCCAAATCCAACTGACAAGATAATAATCAGGGCACGCTAATCAGATTCTGTGAATGTCTGGTCCCCTGCACGGTGATGGTGTCCCCAGGACTGACTGTTTTTATGTATAATAGCTCTGTCTATTACTATCAAAAAGTCCTCAATTATAACTATTGCCTCAAGATATGCAGTCTTAAAATGCCTTAAAAAAAATGGGGCTGGGGTGTGCTTGTCTGGCACACACAAAGCCCTTAGTTCATTCCCCAGCACAACATCAACCCGTGATGAGAGTGCACGCCTGTGATCCCTGCGCTCAGGAAGGTGAGACCAAGTTCAAAGCCAAGCTGAGATTTAAAAAAAGAAAAAGAAAAAAAAATGAAGCCAGGTAGGGCTAATCCCATAATCCCAACAATCTGAAGACTGGAACAAGTTCTCCATGAATTCTATACTGTCCTATGCTACACAGGGAGCCAGCCTAGGCTAGCAAGTGAAAACTTGTATGTATGTATGCATGTATGTATGTATGTATAAATAAATACATGCAAAACTGAATAACTCATATTGACATTTGCACATGTAAAAAATGACCGGGGGTGGGGGAGTTGAGGATAATGAAGGAATGGGACACTTGCTTTTGCTAACCTTATTAACATTACTGCACCACCAATATGCTCAGGTTAAAGAATAAAATGGACAGGGCCCAGGGCAGCAGACAGGGGAGCTGGGAAAAGACTTGCAAATTATCATATTAAAATCACAAGCTAAGAAAAAAAAGCTCCTTTAAGATACACATGGCACATGTACACACGTGCACACAAGCACACACACACACACACACACACCCTGCTCCACAGTGCTACTCCTTCAAGGTCATTTATCATCAGCACAACAACCTACCAATGTTTTATTAAAAGAAGAATCTCAGGACTGCCAGGTCTTACTCAAGCCCCACTTATCAAAGGTGTTGTTCTGGATGACAGGCAGCTGTTAAGTGGCAGAGTTAAGAGGACTTTATATGTGGAAAGGAAGAAAAAAAAACCCTACAGGCAAGCACAGTACCTCAGTCCCCATTAAGCATTCTGATAACAGCACCTCCATAAGCTGGGCTTAACATTTAAGCCTGCAGGGAGCCCTTGAACGCAGAAAACCAGCCAAAATTTCCTGGCTAATTTTAACCCCGTGGAGTGTGATGCAAACTGAATTTTTAAAGCCATATAGTGTAGTCTGCCTAAAGAAGACATCCCTTGGTTTTGGCTATGGCTTGACTTGTTGGAAACAAAAACGGAACTTTTAGACAATTGTCCATTAAGAAATGTAATAAATTATATGGCTAGAAGGCTTCAGATACCCTCATAAACAATGTCTTAGTGAAGATGTTCTCTAAAGGTCTGGGGGCGGCAGATGTGGCTCGGGTTAGTGTTTCCCAGTGGACCCAGATCTGCACTCCCAGCCCTCTCTGGAATGTCTTCATGTGCAAATGACTCCCACAAATACTACTGAAGAGCAAAAGGGACAGGGGAATGGGCTTCTAATGGTACCTCCAGATTGTCTGCAAACACAGCGACATGATTTCACACCTAAAAGTTATCTTCTAGTTAATATTTCAAAATTTTCCTATCTGTGGTGTGTTCTGTGATTATGGAGGGGACTGCACCTGGAAGTGGGATGTTTAAACTGCCGGGAAGAAATCCCAGCAGAAAATGCAGTTTTGGGTTGAAATCCAGGAATCCTGTCAGGAGGATATTCTCGGGAAAAGAGGAGAGGCAGGGAAGGAAGGACCGAGGTGATGAGATGAAAAGGCGAATTGGATTGTTATTAACACGGAGTTCCTGTGTTTCTTTGGTCCATGGGGGCTCAGTCCAGGTTTGGAGGTGAGCAATGGGCTTGGGCTGGGAAGTATCTGCAATGTTAAAACAAGTCCGGGAGGAAGCAGCAGCGCCAAGAGGCACTTAAGGAGAAGGAATCTTATTAGAGTAAGGCCAGTCTTTCCCTGCTTATTACCCAGTGTGGAAATTCTAAGCAGCCACCCTCACCTTGCGCGCGCACGTACACAGACACACAGACACACACACACACTCGCTTGCAGGCACGCACTTTGCTGCACTCAGTATTGAATAAGCCAGCGTTTAAGAGAACGACACCACACGTTCATGATTCCCACCCTCCGTAAATGCTTTCATGCGGCGCGCAGACACAGCACACACTCACACGTACACACAAACACGCACATACACACACACACAACACACACAACACGGTTCCCATGTGCTCTGCAAGCTATCGTCGCAAAATCACCACGACACCATGCCGGGAACCGTGGGGTCCACCAGAGCAAGCCCTCGTGTCTTTGGTATCATCCTGACTTGGGGGCACCCTCAGGGCAGCCTCCTCAGCCCTGGGCCACTCACTATGTGAGCTATGCCAAGTACGCGGATTGCGATGTCCTCGCTCTGTGACAGCGCGCAGACTCAACCCCAAAGCCCCAGGGACGGCGACAGCTGAAGTCCCCACGCTCCGCGCGCCCCACCAAACACGCAGCTCTGCACCCTAGCCTGAGGCCGTCGGAGAGGTCCCTGGCCAGTCCCGGATCCCGCAACTAGATAGAACCCTCCCGGGTACCTCCCGCAGGCTAGCCACGCTGTCACTGCACGGGGTTCCCTTGGTTTTCCACACGCGCGCACAGACACGCGTCTTGCCCTTCCTAGGCTCGACACGCACACCTGCACACATGTGGCGATGCGGACCCCTCCAATATCCCCGGGGCGCCTCTGGCCCCGCAGCCGGGTGTCACTCTACGGGCACCCGGCTAGTGGCTACCAGGGCGCCCCTTCCCGTGGGAGGACGCGCGCCGCGACATGGCACTTACAGTTCTCAAGAACTGGATCTCGTCCTCGCCTTCGCCCGCATCAGCCATGGCTCCGCGCTCCTGGCCCGGCAGGCTACGGAGCCCTGCGGAGCCCGGCGACCGCGGCCACTCACGCTGCTGCTACTGCTTCTGCGGCTTCTCTGAGAGCTCTAGTCACTGCCCCCCGGGATGCTCTAGGGGCTCCAGCAGCTGCTACCTCAGGTCGCTGCCCCTGTGGCGGCCACAGCCGAGAACTGGGGGCGCCCGGGGGCCGCGCTGCTGGTGCCGTGAGCCCGGCGGTCCCCCTGCAGCGCGGCGGAGGCGGGCGCGCGGGGGCGGCCGAGGCGCGGGGCCTCCCTGCGCCTCACGGTGCGGGAGGAGGGCAGCCGGCCTGAAGACGCAGGGAGGAGGCCCCACTGCCCGGCGCGCTCGGCCCCGGCTCCCGCCAGCGAGTGCCTGGAGCCCGCCGAGCTCGGGTAGTGCGGCGGCGGGGGCGGGCTGGGGGCGGGCGAGCGGGGAGGAGCTGCCGGCCCCGGCTGCTGCAGGTAATCCGCAGCCCGCTCCTCTGGCCGCCAGCGCCGGGGCCCAGCGCCGCTTACTGGCCGCTCGCGGAATTGCCTGGCGCGTGCCAGAGCGCTCAGCCTTCCCCTGCACCTGCTGCCCTTCCTGACCTCAAACCCTAGCAAGGAGGCTGCTTGCTCTCCGCACCAATTTCCAAAGCCCCTTCTCCCGGGGTGCGCAGAGTCGGGACTACCTAAGTGTATTCGATATTTACACTTGGACTCCCTCGAATCTAGATAGATGCGGTTTCTTCGGTATTGAGTCAGATAAGCTCACATCAGAGATGATCCAGACAAGGGGCACGGTGTGGATGCACGAAGAGTTTTAACAAAATGTTCAACAACAGGGGCTGGAGAGATGGCTGAGGAGTTAAGAGCACTCGCTACTTTTGTAGAGTACCAGGTTCGGTTCCTAACATCCACACCAGGCGGCTCACAACCACCTGTAACCCCTGTTCCAGGAAACCCACGCTCTCTGGCCTCCATGAGCACCTGCATGCACTTAGTGCACATAAATTCATGCAGGCACATACATAAAAATATATATTTTTAAAGTATTCGATGGTAGCCTAGCAATCACAGCATTCAATAACAAAGTGAGTATCTTGTCAGGCAATGTGGTACAAGACACATGAATTCATAATCTACCTGCACAAGGAATTACAATAAACTATGGAATGATAAGGACCAGTAGGAATCAGTGGATGGCCCTAAACTCACCCTAAGGTGTCTGCTGTCCTCCCCAAGGGCTAAAATTTGAGCATTCCTCCACAAATGTCCTATCCAAGCCTCACAAGGCTCCATGCAATAACAAGCAACCAAATCCCCATTTTAAAAAACGGCTGTAGGCTAGCTAGATCGCTCAGCCAGTGGAGGGGCTTGTCTCCAATCCTGACAACCTAAATTCAATCCCAGGGAACCACACGGTGGGAAGAAAGAACTGTCTGCAACAAGTTTTCCTCTGCCTCCACACATAAATAAATAAATGAATGCTAAAATAAATTATGCAACTATGTTTGCATAATAAATTGCAGATAAATAAAATGTCTGAAGAAAATGGGACAAGAAAGCCAGTCCCTTTTTTTTTCCTATTTCACTGTTCTTTCATTTATTTTGATGTGGGATGTTCTTCTGTATGTGTGTTGCTTTATTGGTTGATGAATGAACTGTTTGGACCAATGGCTTAGCAGAATAAAGCCAGGCGGGAAATCCAAATAGAGATATCTAGAGAGAGGATAGGCAGAGTCACAGAGAGGACATGTGGCTGCCGAAGGAGACAGACACGGGACCCTTACCAGTAAGCCACAGCCTCCTGCCGATACACAGATTAATAAAAAAAAATGGGTTAATTTGAGATTAAACAGCTACCTAAAAATATGCCTGAATCATTGACCAAACAGTGTTGTAATTAATATGGTTTCCATGTGATTATTCAGGTCTGGGTGGCCGGGAAACGAACAAGCAGTCTCCAAATACAAAATATCACTGAAAAAAATATGTGAAGAAAGAAACATTCCCAAATGCCCATCCTATACAAGTGCAGGGATTATAAAATAAAGAATCTTGCAGCAATTTACCTCTGCTACACATGCCACAGCATCAGATAGGTCATTAAAACTGATCAGAAAGTTCTGCTCAGGTTACATTTTATTTCTGCTAACTTTGTCCTCAGAGTCAGGGTTTTTGTCTATTTCCAAGAAAAATAAATATCAGATGTCTTTCTGCAAATATTCTCACTCTGTGGTGTGATGTCTGTGTTATATGAGGGCGCCCATCATCTCACCTGAAAACTTGGCAGATTCCTGTATCGGTAGATGAAAAAAAAAATAGAGAATTACACCATCCAAAAGGTAAATAGAAAAACAACCCTGTGAGTGAAAGGGATAATAGAGCTTTTCATGTTAAATATAATTTTATTTTAGAAGAAGAAATATAATGTGGACGTAAACTTTATGCCTAGAATCTTTAACTCTAGATTCAAGTTAAGCAGGATTAACAAATGGACATTTTCATAGGCATAAAACCATTCAGAAAATAGGAGAGTAGGCTATTCTGAGTCATTATGGATATCCAATATTTTATGTGTTTTTCTGCTTTTATAAAAATGTTCCTTTTTCCCTAGGACCATATTGCATATATTCCCTCTTCATGTCTGCTGTTGAAACATGATTTCTTAATAATGCTTTATTTTTTTAGACTCCTTTTGTATTTTATTTTAATGTTTTAATTGAAATAGAATTACATCACTTTCCCTCCTCCCTTTCCTCTCTCCAGGTCCTCCCAAGTTACCTTCCCTCAGACCTCACCCATATCCCCCACTCTCAAGCTGATAGCCTTTTTTTCTTTCATTACTGTTCATACATATGTATATGTGTGTGTGCATTCACAAATACATATCAGTGCAATTTGCTTACTCCATTTCTGTTGTTTGTGTATGGTTTCAGGACTAACCACTCTGCATTAGGAAACCAATATGTGAGCTCAACCATATTACTGGACTCTTTATATGTTAAATATAACACTCTGTTAGGTCTCTGTTATAATATAAAAGGGTAAAGAATTGTCTTTCTAATACAGTAAGTTCAAAATGGGGAGTGTTCCCTTTTATGGCTATTTTTGTATCTTAAAAAAAAGTAGAAAAAACAAATTTCCTCTTCTCGTTTTTCTTTGGGGGGCTTGGGTTGGTTTGGTTTGGGGAACAAAATATTGCTAGGTAGTCTACATTTAATAAAGAGATTTCTGCAGCTGCCCAGTTCAGAATGGGACAACGTAACTCACCATTAGCTCAGCAAGATTCTAGGCATCCTTAAAGAACAAAACATTAGGACACATATAAGATTATTCATTTACTGTTTTCCAATTATATGAATTCAAAATACCAACTTCTCCCTCACAACCTTTGTTGAAGGTTCTCTAAGCTTCTACAATCCCCATGTGCACCTACCCTAGGACAATACACCAGGCGTTTTCAGGGAGACATCACCACAAATCAGTCTTCAGGTGACATGGCCTGAATCTTTAGGTTTGTATCACTGCAGAGAACCAGAAATGACATGAAGGGTAATAGTGGTTATGAAGATGAGGAAGATAAAGAAGGTGATAAGGATGACAATGAATCCCAGGAGGACGAATGAGAGTGAAAATGAATATAATAATGAAGATGAGAACTGAGATGAAAATGATAGGGATGAAGGTGGTGATGAAGATGATGATGAAGATAGAGATGATGATAACGCAGTCCTATTTGTTGACTATTCACTATGATCCAGGCATTTTATTTTTAATATTTCTTTTCATCTTCACATATTCCATCTTAGGAAGAAGGGACCGAGTCTTATAATTCTCAGCAGACCATACAGGTACTGAATGGTGAGGCAGGGGTCTGAAGATGCCATGATCAAGTTCTTTTGTGTTCCTCACATACCCTGATCCCAAAGTAGAAAGTCCGAGAGTCTAGATTAGCATGGTCTATTTGTTCTGGCAGAGATCTGTCCCTGGTTGCAGGCCAACCAGGGTCCGGATAGCTCTTGGAATTTCAAGTAAATTCAGGGAAAAGGCAGGGATTACTCTGTGTTCAAAAATAAAATCCAGTTTATGCTTTCCTCCACACTTCAGATGCTTAGGTGAAATTGGTTTGCTAAGATTTTAAGGTCACTCATCAGTATACTGTCCATTCCTTTTATCGATCTTAAAATTATTAAGCTCCAAACCGCCATGAGCACTCGAGTTTAGAGGGTCAGGACTGAACTATATATAGCAATATGATGCACATCATGGCACCAGAGGAGCCCAGGTCATCACAGAAAAGAGCAACTCCCCATAAACGAAAGCCCACTAATCAACCACCTTCTCTACAGAAGGAGAATGTGGGTTCTGAGGAAGTGCGTGCTTTGTGGAGCCATGTATTCCCTGAGGATGTGTGGATTCCTGCAGAGCTTCAGATTCCTGAGAAAATGTGCAGACTCCTGAGAAGATGGGTTCTAAAGGGGCGTGGTTTCCTGAAGAGGCATAAGTTTCTGTGGAGATGGCTTCCTAAGACAGGGACCCTGAAGAGATAGAGCTTCCAGAGGAGATGTGGGATTCCAGGGAGATTTGGTTTTCTGAGATGTGGGACCCCGTGGATATTTGGGTTCTTGAAGAGATCTGGGTTCCTGAGGAAGAATAGGTTCCCAAGGAGATGAGAATTTCTGAGTTTTGAACTTCTGGCAAGATGTGGGTTGCCGAGGTAAGCCTTAGGTAAGCAACCAGCAGATTTGGTCTTAACTTATATCTACACTACTATAATCCTTAAATATTGAGAGAATGTGGGTTCTATCTAGACTCCGTGAAAATACAAACATCTACCAGTGATCAAGTCTTTCAGATATGATGTTTCATATTTATATAATTATACTTACAAATAAAACCCTACGTTATTTATATCATCTTTAGATTACTTATAACTAATTAATGTAAATTTTAGTTACTAGTTGTCATATTGTATAGGGGTTAATGATAAGAAAAAATCTACACATGATGTGTGACTCTATTCCCAAGGAGACACAAACAAAAGCTTTCACAGCCCACATAGGAAACTGACGACAGATTACAGTAAGGATACCACCAAAGTCCAACTTGGTGAATTGAGGAGTTTTATTAAGAATACTTAAATATGGGTAACATGTCACTTACAGAAGCAAAAATAACTTGAAGACAGCTCCATCATCAAAAGCCCACCCCAGCATGGGTGATGGCTAATAAAACCTGGAGCTCACTACACAACTACAGGCATCTCACCAGGGTGAAGAGTCTTTTCTGGACAGCTTAGTTGGTCTGAGCCTCTGCCAGGAAGGCTGACTGTTCTCTGTCTCTTCTAAGTACCCGGGCTTGTCTGGGGATGTCTCTCAGCAGTCCTGACTGTTTATATATATACTTAGGAAGGGAGGAATCTAGTGGATCTGATCAATTTCAGGGATTTCCTGAAAATACTGAGTTTACTTCCTGAGATTTAAGAAACTCCACTGCAGGAAGGATGTTTCTCCTCCATTAGAACATCTTGAGTCCTAGCAAGCTTCTTTTTAAGATAAAATGTTTTATCACAAAGGAAATCGCTGTGCAATACATGTGCAATAAAGATGCATTTGATTTGTTTTTTCAATAATATTCATGGGAGAGTTGGCTCATTTTCAAATTATTTTCATGGACAGCTGGGTGGAGAACATTCAGATATTATGGGGCTATCATGATTGTCTTATGCTTAAGGTATCTCAAGAACATCTGCCATCATTTAAAAACAGAGAACATAATTCATTGTCAAATAAAGAACTTCCATTTTGTTAACCCACAAGTGAAAATACAATAGGTAGTCTTCAAAAGTTTACAACACCTATGTAATTAGCCAAAATAGCGTCCTCTTTTTTCCTCTCCCATTTTATTCAAATGTCACATATATTAGATGTCTGTGCATACAGTATACTGTTGTTGTTGTTGTTGACCACAAGGTCACACCAATCTCAGCTTCACCTTGACTTAAATATAAGAGTTCCATGTGTCTGGGGTAAAAGTGGTCCTGGGAAGGGTAGGTTACACATATATCCAATGCTGTGGGGTTCTGGAAAAGCAAAAAATTCAGGAAGATGTTGACATTGACTGCCACCATCATTAGTTGCATACAAATAAAATAAGGTGTTTCAATAAAAAAAGATAATTTTAACAGACTTTTAAGTTGTCATTAAATTTCCTAATCCTGGTGAAATTTCTAAAGGTGATAGACTAAGGAAAGTCAGCTTGAGAAAACAATCTCTGGGCTTTAAGACTACTGTGCCCTGTTGGGCTCTAGGTCATGACACCTGGCAGGGTACTATGCTTACTTTCAGGTAGCAGGCATGCTGAGCTACTAGCCAAAATTAACTCTAGTCATGGAAGATGAAGCTGTCCAAGCCAACACCTACCCTTGACACTGTATTTTAAGAGAGCTGAAGGCAGAGACCAGGGCAGAGCCACTTCAGCAGCCCAGTCGGCTTTACAGTTGATATTCAATCCGTGCGTTCAAGCATTTAGTATTCATTTGCCATCATTACTGCCTGGCTCTGTGCTCTCTTCCCAGAATACAGAATGAGCAAGAACGTGCTGGGTTCCTGGAGCTTACAGCGACAAGTCATGCAGAAAGGTGAGTGCTATGACAGAGGAGAGAGGTGGGAATGGATGACGAAGGACATAGGAAAAACTTCTTGGGACAGGTGGCTTGTGAACTGTACAGTCACAAATATCATTCATCCATCATGTGTAAATGGGTAAATGGGCAGGTCCATGAAGAGCAGTGGTCCTTGTTATTAAAGGACAAGGGGAATAAGAAGGACAAGGAGGGATCTCAGGGGTGAATCCAAGAATCAAAAGGTAGCTCATGCTAGGAATAGCCATTCAGATTAAGACATGCATTGTATATCAGATTACTGTGCATGAGTGCGTGTGTGCATGCATGCATGTGTATATTTCATGCAGGGTTTTGTGTGTGTGTGTGTGTGTGTGTGTGTGTGTGTGTGTTTCATGCAGGGCTTAGGTGAGCCAGGGCCATTTTAAGTTCCCTTAAATCTCATCTTAATTCAATTAGGAAGTTACCAGGTCCGTAGAAAATATTTTTCTTGGACTAGACTAATAGACTTTCTGTATTGGGAGTTCTCAACTTTCTCTTCCTACCATAGCATCTTATTGACATTTTAATCCCTGAGTGCTGGGGTCATGGTAATGTAAGTGTAAGGAGACTGTGAGGTGGTCAGTTCTCTGCCATAGTTGCAGTGAAGGCACAGCAAAACAGGTGGCAAGGACTATGTGAATCTTTCAGAGAAAGCACTTGACACTTGACTTTCAAAGCTCAGCCTTTGGAGGGTATACGAAAGATGAGAGGCTGAGCCAGACCTTCCACTCACCTATTGTTAGTTTTAACTAGCTCACAGGCAAATCCAGAGGACTCAGATGAAACCATGCAAACCACATCTCGAGGCCGTGACTTCTGATTCATCGAGGTGCCAATTTCTCCCCCTGAGGTCCAGAATAATACCTGGTTTGCTCAAGTCTCGAGTGAATGGACAGATAGCAACTCGACACACTAGGTAGACCCCCACCCCAAATCCCATCCACGATCATCTTGCTTCAGAGTCTGCCCCATCACAGGTAATGCTAGTCAGACCAAAGGCTCAGGCGACATACTTTGATTAACCCTCTTCCCTCCCTCCCCACAACCAATCTACTGGCAACTTATGCCAAGAAAGAGATTGCACATCTGGCTGTTCTCCCGGATCCTGATCTAAACGGTCTGCTCCCTCATTCCGCGTCAGCAGCCTCTTCTGCCTCCTTCAGCCACCTCCAATCTACTCCTCACCTCTCTCTTTGCCCTTGAATAAAATCCATGGCATGTATATCATGAATTGAAGGCCCTGTATCCTCAGACCCTTCCTGTCCACGAAGCATATCTACCCTCACTTGTTCATAGCCTTTCAAAGACACTGGCCCTTTCTCTCACTATCAAACAGGCCAAGACCACTTCTCTGGGGGCTCCCTCCACCTGGCATACTAAAGGGATTGTCCTCTGACTGTCCATCTTCAGTTCAAGACATCCTGGCTACCATCTCTAAAGCCTTTGACCATCTCATTCCTTTTGTTTGTTTGTTTGTTTTCTGTTTTTTCAAGACCAGGTTTCTCTGTGTAGTCCTATGTGTCCTCAAACTTACTCTGTAGATCAGGGTGGTCTCAAACTCCAAGATCCACCTGTCTGTGCCTCTTGAAAGTTTAGATTAATCATGTGCACCACCACCACCCAGCCCATCTCATTCCTTCTTAATTTCCTGATGCAGTCACCTCCCGAGCAGAAGTGGGAATCTTTAGTAAAGCCGCTTGAGCAGCTCATACCTACTACCTCCCTCCGCTGCCTTATCACCCTGATCTCCATCATCAGGTGGAGAGAGCGGCATCCTCAGCCAGGATCTGTTCTTTACAGAGGCACACTGTGTACCGCCGCTCTTATTAAAATATTCATAGGATGGCTTCTGAACTACGTTCTTCCAGCTTCTTTCGTGATGTGGAGGTTATTCGGATCAGTTCGGTCTGGAAACGTCTAGGTCATTCTTTTTATAAATGTGTAACTTACTATTCCTGTGACTAACTAAACTTCTCCCCCACAGATTCTCTAAAATGGAACCAATGCTTGCTAAGAACTTGCAGGGGCAAGCATCCAGAGCTTGTGGATACATGACTCAGATTTTCCCCTCGAGGTTTCCACTCAGACCTCCAGAACTAAACTGTATGGTGCTATTTCAATAAACGGATGGGAGGGCAGATAAGTAAACAGACTGTTTTTACTGTCTCGATCCTGTGAGTTACATTTAAAATCAGATTCCTTTGTATATCTAACAAGAAAAAAATACTTCCGTACTTCTTTTTTCTCAGACAGGGTCTTGTGAGTCCAGGTGGCTTCACACTCACTGTGGAGCCAAGGACGACCTTGCATTTCTAAGCCTTCTACTTCCACCTCCAGAGCGCTGGGATTAAAGGCCTGCTTTGTAATCAGTGCTAAGGCTGAACTCGGGGGTTTTGTGCCTGCTAGACATGCGCTCTACCACCAGGGCTATGAGTCCAGCCTTTTCTATATCCTGTGACTAAAACACTTGGTCTCTTTGATTTCACTTTGTGAACCTTACTGTAGGAGGTGTGTGTGTCTGTGTGTGTGTGTGTGTGTATTAGTAAAAGTGTGATTGTATTGTCTTTATCACTAAATTGGCTTAGAACTGGATCACTTGCCCTTCCTCTTCCTGTCACCTCCCAGTTCACAATGCTTGCCTCTCCTAGTAGCCAGCGTCCTCTTAGACCTGCAGTGGACTCAACACACTCGTGTCTCAGAACAACCTTCTTTGCAGTTTTAGCCTTTTTGTGGAAAGTAGGCTTGGTCTGTCCACCATACCCACTCTCTTTTCTGTCATAGTGCCGCTTTCCCTGGGCGTACTAAGAATCCTTGCCCCTCTTGTACTGTGTCACTTGGTAGGGATGGTGCTTGCCACAGTTCTTGTAGGATGTCCAGCATGTCTTAGGAATGTTCACCATGTTGGCAGGAGCAATAGCAGCACAAAAAGCTAGGTTCTTATATTTTATCTGCTTAAGATTTGTCATTTTTTTCTTTCTCTCCTAAACAACAGGCCCACCTCTCTTCCTATAACACTTCATCTGCAATCCATGTCATGGAAAGTCATTTGCTTTGTCAATTAATTTTCATTTTATATTTTTTTCTCTTTTACCATATATGAGAACTACCCTTTTGTTCTTAATGGAGTTCACATAAAATGTCCAATGCTCCTGATCTGGCTTTTTTTTATTTCATTTTCATTTTCAACTAATTCAGTTTGCATACCCTTTAATACATTTCAATTATTTGTTCTTCTGTGTAAGATAGCTTTAGATAGACAGGGAGGAAAACAAATAAACAAAAACCCTCCTCACTTCAATTCCCTGAAAGGTTCCTAGCAGCAACAACAACAAAAAGCCTGTCACCAAGCAAACCTGAAACAGTCTCAGTCTCTAAGGCTCCCCAGAACAACTGCAGCTGAAGGCCAGAAACCCTCGGTCTCAGCCACACAGACTCCAGAAAGAAGTTCAAGGTTACCCTGGACACGGCACTGGTGCCCTGCTCCTTGATCCTCTCCTGACCCCAGAGTCCTCCTGAGACTGAGATTGTACCTCACGTGTCCAGCTGTCCAGGTATTTCTGATTGTCCCCTGCCAATTTACACTAGCTTCTTTTCTCATTGCCATGACCAAACAGCGGATGAGAGGCGACTTCTGGAGGAAGGATTCATCTGGCTCACAGTTAGCGGTACAGTCCACCGTGTCAGGACATGGAGGACGCGGCAGCAGGAGAACGAGGCTGCTTGCTCACAGCTGGGCAGATGGAGAAGCAGAGAAGGGGATGCTGTCATTCTGTTGGCTCTGTCCTTTTCTATCTAGTCTAGAACTCCACCCACAGGATGGCGCTGCCAACATTCAGGATGGGCCTCTCCCACCAGGTAATCCTATCTGGAAACACCCTCACAGGCTTGCCCAAAGACAGACTTCATTATCAACCTAAGTGTTTCTTAATTCAGTCAACTAAGTAATCAAAATTAATCAAAAATGATGCTTTGCCACTAGCTCTGTTCTGTTTTTGTTTCTGTTTTTGTTTTGTTTATCCTATCATTAATCAGAACTTCTTGGAATATCGTGCCTCTCTTTCTTCTCTGTCCTTCTCCAGCACATGTCCCCCAACCCTTAATGTTAACAGGTAAACAATCACCTGTTGCTGGACTCTGATGATCTCAGAAGAGCAGAGCTGCTCTACTGACCCAGACCACTCCCCTTTGGTCTAACCAAACTTTACATTTTTTCTTAAAAAATGTAGTTTGTAGGTTAATGTTACAAACCTCAATTCCTAACCTTTATATTCTTACCCCAAATAAGAATACAAAACTAGAAATAAACAGCTATTTTAATAAAGCTGAAATATGAAAAAGAAAACCTATCATAAACAAAAATGTGAGCATTAAAAAACAGAAATTGCAAGATATGGAGTAACATCAGACATTGTCCCCAAAATGGCAATTGGCTTATTGGATTACTGTTCAATAAGCCAAGAACAGTACAGATGCAAAGGGAATAAGAAGGAATTCTGAGAAATTCAAAATGTCAAGCAAAAGAAACTTTTCAACAGAGAATAGTAAGTTAAAGTTGAGAAGATTTCCTAGAAATAGAAATAAAAGACATATATAGAAGTCAGGACAAACAGATAAGATACTCTGAATAGAATATAACATCTTTCAGTGTCAAAAAGAAAAGAAGAGAGAGTGAACATAGGGAAGAAATTATCAACAAGTAGCAGAGCAGAAGCCTCTGAGACAAAAGAATTGTGGTGACTCTCTTGGGAATATACCCAAGAGATGCCCTATCATATGACAAAAGCATCTGTTCAACTATGTTCATAGCAGTATTATTTGTAATAGCCAGAACCTGGAAACAACCAAGATGTCCTTCAATGGAAGAATGGATGAAGAAAGTGTGGAATATATACATATTAGAATACTACTCAGCGGTAAAAAACAATGACTTCTCGAATTTTGCATGGAAATGGATGGAAATAGAAAATACTATCCTGAGTGAGGTAACCCAGATCCAAAAAGATGAACATGGGATGTACTCACTCATAATTGGTTTCTAGCCATAAATAAAGGTCACGGAGTCTATAATTGGTGATCCTAAAGAAGCTAAATAAGAAGGTGAACCCAAAGAAAAACATATAGTTATCCTCCTGGCTATAGGAAGTAGACAAAATTGCCGGGGAAAAAATTGGGATCTTGAGGGTGGGGTGGGATGGGGGTAAGGGGAGATGGGGAGAGAAAAGTGAGAAGGGGAGGATTGGGGGAACTTGGGGAAACAGGATGATTGGGATAAAGGAAGGTTGGATAGGGGGAGCAGGGAAGCACAAATCTTAGTTAAGGGAGCCACCTTAGGGTTGGCAAGAGACTTGAACCTAGAGTGGCTCCCAGGAGCCCAAGCCGATGTCCCCAGTTAGTTCCTTGGGCAGCTGAGGATAGGGAACCCGAAATGACCCTATCCCATAGCAATACTGACGAATATCTTTCATATCACCATAGAACCTTCATCTGGTGATGGATGGAGATAGAGACAGAGACCCACACTGGA